>NC_051077.1:1265000-1482821 GCF_004664715.2 Peromyscus leucopus | reverse complement strand
CTCCCACAATGAGCCCTGAGCCCTGGGTGCTGGAGTTGTGATGTAGATGGATCAGTTGAAACTGGGTTCCTTCTGTTATGGTCTCTGCCCATTGCAAAGAGAAGTTTCCTTATGAGGGGTGAGAATTACGCTCATCTGTGGGCATAAAGACAAATATTTAAAATGTGCTTAGGGATTATGCTGGTTTAATAAAGAGGTGGTTGTAGGTTTCCCTCCAAAATCCATGACTTCACTAGCCCTAGGTAGTTAGTTGGCTAGGTTTCCAGTACCAAGCAGGCCTAAGTCCAATTAAGAAGAGTTGTTGGTTACCTCCAAGGTACAGGTATCATCATTACCCCCTTAGGGTTACTGTGGTTCATGGGCATCACAGCTGGCTAGCAACATCGGTTGCTTCCCTCCTTTGGAAGCTTGCGTGGTACCTTCTGGTACTATGAAAGCTGGTCTTCAGAGTGGAGGCTTTTAGGTCAAGTAAGTAGTTTCGTAAGTAACCAGCAGGGAGGTACCCACTGGGTGTCACACAATCAGAGCATCCTTAGTGGTCAGGGAACAGGGCCATCACATGGGCTGGGCAGGGCCCTCAGTCCTGACCTAAGTCTGACCCTGAGCTTGGATGTCAGCTTGTTCTCATCTCGACTGAGCTGTTGTTTGTAGTGCGAATCCTAATTGGTCTTTTAATAAAACCCGGAGTCAGGTATTCGTCTGAAAGCTGAAAGATCAGAGAAGCAGAGCGGCAGCCACTAGTTCTTACCTCTACGAAATCCTCAGCCTGAAAGGCATCTGAGCTCCTGTCTCTTCCCACCTTATATTCCTCTCTCCGCCCAGCCATATCCCTTCCTGTCTCCACCTCCCAAGGGCTGGGATTAAAGGTGTGTGCCACCACTGCCTGGCCTCTATGGCTAACTAGAGGCTCAGCTCCGCACTCTGATCTTCAGGCAAGCCTTATTTGTTAGATCGTAAGCAAAAGATCACCACATGGTTGTACTCTCTTCCCCGGCAGTGAGTCCAGGTGCACGTGTGGCCTTTCTCTGTCCCCGGGGATTGTGCGCACTGTCCCCGTCAGTCACTAGGTTGGCAGCCCGTTCCCCGTCTCATGCCAATGGCAGGTATGAGGCTGTAATGGGAGAGCTTGTTTCCCAGAGGGGTGTCCACAGTGTCGGGTATTCCTCTCAGCCCTTCCCACAGGTCTGACAGTGACCACGGGAACGGGATCAGTGATGGCGAAGTCGCTGGGGATCAGTGACGGTGAGGGCCGGGCACAGCAGGGCTTGGGTACACGCCCTCCATTCACCACAGCCATTGCTGAAATCCTGAGTGACAGCTGCCTCTGCCTCTTCCCGTTTCTAGGACTTCCTGCAGACCTTCTCCCCCGACGTCTTCCGGCTTTTCTGCCTGCGCACCGGCTATAGGTCAGGTGAGCTGGCGCTCGTGGGCCCGGGGAGGCAGAGTGCGGGCCTGGGTCAAGCCCATCCGGGCAGTGTGCTTGCTGGCTTGCCCCGGGTTTACTGAGAAGCGAGCCTGGAGGAAACTTCCCTGGGAAACAGAGGCTCAGTGCCCCAGGCAAGGCTGCCCTTCCCAGAGTCCACTGTCCAGTCTGCCCATCTGTGCACCTGTCACTGAAATGAGCCCTGTTGCCCAGAAAGTTCCAGGACGGCTTTCGCTGAACCTGTTCAGGGGCAGGGCTCATATGCGCAGGTAGCCCTTGGGCCATGGCACTGTCTTGCGCTGGTTTCTCAGGTAACTGGGTGTGCTTCAGGGCACACTAGGCATCTCCTCAGTGACCATCTCTTCCTTTGCAGCCATTGAATACAGCGACAGTACCCTGTTGGAAGCCAAGCACCTCCTGCTGGGGCTGACCTCTTTTGTAGAGGACGCACAAGCCTATGTAAAAGGGCAGCTGACCTGTGGCCCCGTTGGGGAAGACCTGCTGTGGGAGAGGTAAGCGGGTCATACCAGCGCATCGTCACCGGGAACAGGTAGGTAGCTAGGATGAAGAGCCCGCGGGGCCCCCCCCTCCCCCAGAGTACCCGCATGAGGCAGACTCCCTCGGGAGCTGGCATCTAGTCATTCCCACTTCCCTTTGCTTGTGTTCCTCTGAGCGGGGCATGTTTCCGTCTTGTTCCTGTGGCTCACAGTTGCCACATTTGGTAGGGAGGGGCTGTCACCTCTGTAGTTGACCGTTTATTACAAAATCTCCCGAGTGGACACCATGCACTCAACCAATGGGCGGGTTCCCTTCACTCAAGTTTTTATTTGGCTAAGGTGGTAGCGCAGAGAATTTGTTACAAGACAGTGAACAGGACCTAGGAAGGGTCCCCGAGTTAAAACATTTTTACTTCTTGGAGAAAGGTGTTTGTGTATTCGGAGTTGGTGGCGGGCCAGCCTAGGGTCCCGAGGGCTGCTGGAGAGCCCCTACCCGCCCCATCATCCTGGCTGACTCCCGTGTCTCACTCCAGGCTGACCAGCACCAAGAAGGCTGTGAAGGCCGCGCTCGCCAATGACTTTGACACACCCAGGGCGGTGAATACCATCCTGGACCTTGTGCACCATGCGAACAGAGAGCTTAGGGCAGTCTCGAAGGTAACTTGAATGCTGTGGATGTCGGGGCGGGGCTAGTCCGAGGGAAGGAATGGGCACTGACCACCAACCAGCTAGACTAGACTTCTGAAGCACTGGGGCAGGTCCCAGTGAGCCTTCCCTTCCCCTCTGTGAGGCTCTCTTCCTTCATAGTAAACACATGAACATGGGCAGCGGTGTGCGTGTGTGAGCGTGTGTGTGCGCGCGTGTGTGTGTGTGCGCGTGCGTGCATGTGTGTGTGAGCGTGTGTGTGCGTGTGTGTGTATGTGTGTATGTGTGTGTGTGTGCTCTGTGCTCCTGACAAGCAGATGGTTGTCACGTGACTGCCACTGTGCGTGTTGAGGGGCCTTCCTGGTGGCTTGGAGGCACCTGGAGGAAACTGTGTGTGTTGAAACAGGAAGTTGGATTGGATGTGTAGCTCCAAGGTGAAGTGTTTGCTTAGCACATGCAAGGCCCTGAGTTCAATCTCCAGGACCCATCGCCTCCCCTCTCCAAAAAAACCCAAAACCCAAAACAATGTGACGTTGTCTGCTGGGACCTGGACTGATACCACCCAACTGGGTCTCAGGCCACAGGGGATCCAGCACTGAGGGGGTGGTGGCTCCAGGTGGCCATGTACTTTTGGGTGAGTGACTCTGTCAGCACCACAGGTGGGCAGTGTGTCTTGACAAGCGTCTAGGGGCCCCATGTCCATACAAGGCACCAGACAGACCATGGTACCTTTCTTCTTAGTCCCCTGCACGGTCACCAGGGGGCTGAGCAGTCCGTCCCCGATTGTTCAGGCTGACATTACACACACTGAAGGCAACCAGTGGGTCAAACCAACCACACTCGGGGAAGCTGGCTGTGGGTGCTCCCAGAGTTCCTGAAGCCTGCCCTCAGCCTTCTCTTAACTCCCAAGGATCACTTCCTGTGACTCCCACGCCACCTGGCCACTTCTGGGGGCTCCTCTAGAGGGAAGGACACAAGCTGACCAGGGAACAGGTTGGCACCTGCCATTCCAGGAAAGAGGCTTGGCTCATAAGGGCCTCTGAGTCAGTGGACAAACACCAGACTTCCCAGGATTCCCTTGCTTTCTGCTCCCAACCTGAGACCCACAGTTCCCATGATCTTCCCTCTACCATGCCCCATGCCCCATACCCACACCCGTGCTTAACCCCCAGGACCTCGCTGTGTAAGGTCCTGCCATGGTGCGAAAGGCAGGCGGAGGGGAGGCACACGCTATCAGCGTACCTGGACTGTAGGGTTTGCCAGTCAGCCTGGCTGTGCGGGAGCCCACGGAAGCCAAAGCATATGCTCTGGCCTCACGCCCACCCTCCTGCAGGAAGCTGCTGGCCCAAGAAGTCCCACTGTGTTCGGCGCCGTCATCTCCTACGTTGAGCAGTTTTTCGAGACCGTTGGGATTTCTCTGGCAAATCGACAGGTATATCCATCTTTTTCCAGTGCTCTGTTCTCCAACTGCCTACATATTGCACGCTGGCCACTCTCCTTTGGGAAAGTGTCCGCTGAAGGATGGCTGGTCCCCGGCTTACACACGGGAGGTGAACAGTACTGGTAGCTGACCCTCCACCCTTGACCAGCTTGCGGCAGAGCGGCAGTCAGCCCCCAGTCTACCAGTTGTTTTGGTACCCAAGTACAGAAGGGTGCATGTGAGGACATTTCCTGAGCCGTAAGAGATGGCAGTAGGCATGAGTGGGTCCCTTGTTCCCTACAGCTGGCATCTCTGGTTGCAGGAGGCCCTCTGGCTTCCCCACCTGTCCAGTGGGTTCCTGCATGGTACAGGGATGATTCTGACTTCCAAGACCTGATGTAAGCCGGCTCTGTGTGAGGTCCCGCCTGACTGTGTAGTGTTGGCTCTAGGTGAATGCTAGGGCCAGATCCTGGCTGTCCATTCCTGTGATGTTCAGCTGTACCAAATGGACAGGGCAAGGCCACCAGGTCCTTCCACAACCCTCTCCTCCCTTCCAAGTGAGATGTCTTGGTCCTGTGAAGCCTGCCTGCCTGGTCTACAAGGAATACACAAGTCTCCTATCTACTCAGTTCCAGTGAAGTACATGGCTTGTGGTGCTGGCCATGCTCCCTAGATGCATCCCATCATCCTCTGGATGTCACTGTACAACTTCCATGCAGGTTTCTCAGTGCATGGAGGTGAGGTGTGTGTGTATCCGAGTACACGATTGTATCTGAATTGGCTCTGACACCGGTCTATGGATCCTGAAGCCCAGGGTCATCCACTCCCTGTTCTCTCCTGGAAGCCCCAGGGAGAAGCCCCCAGGAGCTGCACAGGTCAGCTCTTCTCTCTGGGCGGCCCCTCCTCTGCACACAAGGGTCTTTCTGCTGGTGGTCTCTGGCCCATGCATGGACACCACTGGGGGTTCTCAAGCCCCCTTTAGGGTCCCTTTACCCCTCCCTCACTTCACTCCACTGCACCTGCCAGCTGTAGGGCTGTTCTGGAGGGACGAGGCAGGGGCTGGGAGCCATCCTCTCGACGCGCTCTACATGCACTTTTCTTGTGTCAGCACGGAAGGCCTGGGCTGTAGCCAGGCCACACCTCTGTCAAGGTTGGTCAGTGTCACTCTCGAGTGGCGGCAGTCCTGCCAAGGGTCTCTTGCTGGCTTCCAGACAAAGCTGCTTTTTGCTTAGCAGGGGACCAGCCTTTGGGCCCCTTAGCCAGTGTCTGCACAGCTGGACAGATCACTCCATGGGAGCCCAGTGTGTGCACGCATGCACACAGGGCGGGCTGTGTGGCATCTACACATGCTTGGCTGTGGCAAAGGTGTGTCTTCACTCATGCTTTAGGGTAGGCTACTCGACTCGGAGATGACGGGATTCTGCTGGTACTTGTCACACCCTACAGCTGTTGCTGAGGCCTACACGGGCCAGAGCAGGTGTTACCGTCTTAGCTTCAGCCAATCCTGGTGCTAGCCAGCCTCACACCCTCCAAGTCTCCCCAGGAAGAACAGCATCAGGAAGCTGACAGACATGGACCTAGCAGGCCGTGGGGGTGGGGACGCCCTGCCTGCTGGGCCGACTCATCTGACAGTGTCTCATTTACACGGGGCGCAGTGTGTTTCAGGAGACGGCAGCGCGGCAACTCTGCACTGTGTGGTGGAAGAACTCGTACGCTTCAGGCTCAAGGTCCGACAGTACGCGCTGGCCACCCCTGGGGCTACCGGGGAGGCCCGGAGACGGCAGCTCCAGGAGAGGCAGCCCTTGCTAGAGGCGTGTGATGCACTGCGCCAGGACCTGGCCGCCCACGGCATCAATGTCAAGGTCAGCAATACTGCAGGTGCAGGGACACCAGCGTTACAAGAGACAGGAAAGGGGCAGCCAGCGGCCAGTCCTCCAGTTTCTGAGGAGATGGCAGATGAGGAGGGTGTGAGGGGGAGGGTGTGAAGAGCTGCCCAGCTCCACCCATGTGGGCAAGGAGCCGGCCCTGTCAGGGTGTCAGAGTGCGGCGTTAGCCCTCTCCTGACACCCCGCTGCCCCCTGACCTGTCCCCGTGAGTAAGAGCATGTGATGCCTATTCAGTCTTCTCCTGCAGGACAGAGGCAGTACAACCTCCACATGGGAACTGCTGGATCCAAGGACAAAACACCAGAAGCCTGCAAGTTGACGATGAGGCCGCTGGGGTCCCACATTCCACCACGCCTGGCGTCTGCTCTTTTGTGATGAAAACTTTATATTAAAGTTGCCAATTGTGGCTGTTTAGCCAACAGTAACAGGGGCCTGTGTGTGTTCACAACTGCCTGGAAAGTTAACTGGCCAGTACCATGATGGCCACATTCTCAAAATTCCCTTCCGTGAGTTCACATCAGCTGCTCAGGAGACAGTCTTGAACATGGCTGGCTGGCCCGTGACCCAGGACTGGACAGGAGGGAACCAAAGAGCAGGGCCCATTAGTTAGCATGCAGTTGCCAGGCCACTCGGGAGGGAGGCTCAGCAGGCGGAGAGGAGGCCGCAGTGAACGGCAGGTAACAACCACGGGTGACGGTTACCCCAGCGGCCCCCAAGTCACCTGCCCTTCCCACGGGCCTCTGAGGATCTCAGGTGCATGGCCACTGGTGATTCTGAACTACTTGAGTTAACACCTACTCACTGAGCAGAAAACTCTAGGGCCGAAGAAGGCCCACTGGCCCCTGTGAACCTCAATTAAACCAAACCCTGCACCCACCAGCCACCCGAGAACTGGAGCCCTGTGAGGGGGTGTCTAGTATCGGAAGGGCGCAAGAAGCAGAGAGCACAGACTCCAAATGTCCTGTCTCAGAGCAGGCCCAGATCCAGTTGGGCTGCTGGGAGGATTTTTATTCTTATTTTCTCCTCAGCTACTGCTGAGAAGCCAAGAAAACCGCACAAGACCAGATTAGTGTCAGAACATATCAACTCTATTTCAGTCAGGACAGACGACGATGGCGGCTGTGTCCTCAATCCTGTCAGCTAGTTTAGCCGTGTGCAGCTGAGCCCATGGCCCGTACATGGAGGACAGTCTGTGGCACCCCTCAGCCTGCACTGGCTCAGGTCGTGAAGAGCTTGCTGAAGGTCGTTCCTACCTCGGCGATCATGTCGGTAGTGGTCGTGGAGCGGCCGTACTTCTGGAAGGCCTGATGGTTACACTCCCTCGTGAGCGTGCAAGCACCCCAGGCGGCCACCAGCAGTGGGCTGGAGCTGTAGACAAGAGCAGAACCAAAGGCCTTGCTCGCTCGCTCGCTCGCTGTAGGGCCTGCTGAGAGATGCCTCTTCACCCCACTTCTACCTCCAACTCCCAAACAGCAAGCTCAGGCCAGCCGGGCCGAGAGGGCAGCTTGGCTGCAGCCCACCCTGGCCTAGGAAGCACGGGGAGGCCTGGCTCCCATCCCTAGATGGAACCCGACAGGGAAGCAGTTCTCCCTGGTGTGAGGGAGGCGCTTGCTGGGGGTGGGCGGAACGGTGCTCACCGGCTGTCTCAGAATGTGGCAGATGCCCGGGTCTGCATGCAGACCTGCTACTCCTCTGCACACCCCACCCTGGGCCACAGGACAAGCCAGAGCCACCCTAAGCACCATTACCCTGCAGAACCGAGCAAAGTCAAGTCCACCTGAAACACCCTGTTTGCACCAGCGGTGTCAGGTGGGGCTCCAGAAACTGGGCACCCCATACCTAGCATGTGTGGCCATAAGGGTCCATAGCACAGGTCACGTGTGGGCAATCTGTAAGTCTTAGAGATCTCACACCGATGAGGACCAGGGTCCAGAGGGCCAGCCCTCCAGCCTGTCTGCTCTCTACTTCCAGTTTATGGGAGGCCCTGCTGAACTCTCCACAGGGTGGCTGCTCAGATTCTCCCCAGTGCCAGGGCCCCACCCTCGGGGTAGGTTTGGGTCCAGCAAGTGTGCAGAAGCTCCTGTGGACAGGGGAACCTGGTCCCAGAAGTCTCCCACGGAGCACTGACAGTTCATCTGGGACACCAAGGACTGTGACACCAGCTGCCGAGATGAACAGGATCAGAGTGGGACGACGAAGGTGTGCCATACCCATTTGTCTTCTCCGGTCCAGCCAGGAGGGCCCAGTGCACCAGGACACCCAGGGAGCCTGACAGGAGGTCTCCTTGCCCACCACACCTGCGGCCGCTGCCTTCCTGGCTGCACACGAGCACTGCACGGAACAGACACGGGCAGGCATCAGTGCCAACGCCAGGGGCTGCCCTCCCCTTGTCCTTGCAGACCACGGAGGACGAGCCCCTGAGGAGAGCCCCGCCCGAACGCCATCTCAACCATGCCTCCAAAGTCCCCGAGCAGCAACCCTGGGTGGGTACCCACATGGACGCTACCATTACCCATTATGTGCCTGTGCACATGGAAACTGTTTCCCGGGGAAATGTTTTCAACCTGGGGCTGCATCTGCGTGTGCTGGCCTCAGGAGCGCCTCATGGCTGTGGTCCGGCTGCCCTGAGAACACTCCGTGCATTTCCGGTCCTGGCTCAGGGTGGGTAGGAGCTGGTTCACATGCGGGACCAAGTGTCCCTTGGTATTCTAAGGACTCTGACCTGAAGTTCCTATCAACGACTCCAGATCTCACTCGACAATCTGGTGGCCTGGCCATCTCTGAGGGTGCGGAGGGGCGAGCGTACCAGGGCACCACGCGCTCCTCCCTGCCTCCTCTCTGCTCGTGGCGGAGCGGCCCTGAGGCTCCCGGGGGAGGCCACTGACATTTCCAACTAATGTCAGCGCTGAGGTTTCCTCCACTCCCCAGTTATAACAAGACACAATCCAACAAAAGACTCAAGTCACTATTACTACGTGTGGGTGCCTCGGTGAAAGGGAAGTGACAGGCTACGGGTGGTGGCCTAGGACTATGCAGGATCTCTGTCTCAGACCGCTCCCGAAAGTGAGTGTGTGTGTGTGTGTGTGTGTGTGTGTGTGCGCGCGCGCGCGCGCGCGCACACAGAGGGCAAGGTCCAGGACCCTTGCCAAGCCTGCAGTGGATGAAGGTCTACACCATGTCTTGTGTCACCACAGCGCCGTGCAAACCCCAGAGCAAACCCATGAGGACTTGACAGAGGCCGTGGCCGGCAGGTTAAATGTGTGTCCACAGGTATGAATCAGTGAGGCTCCCAGGCTCATGTCAGCATGGCCTCTGAGCGGCATGGCAAGTCCGCACTCACCCTGCTGACCATTGGAGATCAGGTCTTGTTCTCCTTTCTGGACCACTGTGATGTTCCCCAGGGCCTGGCTGAGCTTCAGAATGGAGTCACTCTGGTTTGTGGTGTCCAATGGACTGCTGAACTACAACACAGGACAAGCAGAGAAAATCAAGTCCTCCTGGACACACACAGGGGTCACTGGGGGGCAAGGGGAGTACCCACCCTGTCTGTCACAAGTCTTAGATGCTCACAAAGAAATCAAGGGCACTGGTTAAGGGCTGAGGGGTAGAGGGTAGGAAGTGGCCAGAACTTCACTGGTTCCAAGCCCTCCAAGGGATGCTGACACCAACGCTTAGCTACACTTGTCCTCCTCGACCTGGCTAGTCCAGGTTTGTAGAAACAACACAAATCTGGATGAGGTGATATGCACGCCCCTCCCCCACAGAGCACAGGCTTTTGGGACACGCATTATCAGGACTCACGGTTTCATTTTATTTCACTCTGTCCCCACACTCCATGGAGCAGAGGCTGTAGCTTTACAAATCAGCCCTTCAGGACAGGGAGTGACCTGGCCTGTGAGCACGGCAGGCACTTCCTGACTCAAGCCCATCACAGTGTCATTCATCCAGTAAATTCACATGGGAACTATGGGAGGCGTGAAAAGCACCGTGGCAGAGCCCAGGCAAACATCTGCTGGGGTCTGCACGTCAGGCTCCCTGCAGACAGGTCCATGCCTGAGATGGGCACAACCTGGAGCCCACTTCACCCTGGGGCAGGTCTCTTCTTCCCCACAGCCCAAGAACTCACCACGGCTTCCCAGAGCCTGCTGAACTCCACACGGTTGGGGGTGAGAACGGCCTTCTGGTAACCGCGGATGAGGGCTGGCTGCTGAGCTACCAGCCACAGGCCATCCTGTGCAGAACAAGGATGCACCTTCACCGGTGGGCCTCAGAGACCCTGTGCTGACTGTGTGGGGAGATGAGAGGCCACACTCACCGCGTCGATGACGACAGGGATGTCCCTGGCCTTGGTTGCTTCCAAAATGCCCTGCCAGAAAAGCAGACAAGCTGAACGCTATAGACGGCAAAAGGCCGGCAAGCTAGACACAGCTCACCTCTTCAATGGATTGAGGGGTTCAGATGCTCCCCCGGAATGTCAGCAATGGATGCAGCTTTACAGCCTGGTGATCTTTTGCTGTCTGAGACAGGCTCTGCCCGTGTCTCCCAGAATTTGTTTTACTTATCCTACCTCTTCCCTTAAATCTTGAGCACTGACTCTGGGCCATAAACCATCCTCATGAGTGACGTCACTTGTGCTTTACAACAGCCTACGTGACTTCTATGTTACCTTAGGAACAGGCCAATCCTGAAACCTACAGGCATCATGTTTACCTCAGTCAAGCTCCCCAGACCCTAAATCCTGGGCACTGTCTCAGTCAACAGCACGCATTTTTGTGAAAAAAGCCAGAAGGACTTTGTAAAGAATCTCAATGTAAACATGTCTTAATTTGTTGTGCACTTGGGACTGCGGTAATTGTCTGAATACTTTTTTCAGAGGTTGTACTGTGCTTAAATATGGCTAAAGTCCTGGCCCAGCACCTGTTACCAAAATCGGGCCGGTCCGAGTTCCATTCTTCCTCACCCTGGTCGTTTCCCGGCCTGCTGTAAGCTTGCAGGGACCTCCCACAGAACAAGTGCATCTTATGTGGTCCCAAGCAAGCAAGCAGCACAGCCAATAGGAAGCAGCAGGGGCGGGCCCACATGTGGCTCCTAGGCTAGCCCATGAAGACCCATCTGCCACTGCCAAATACCTAGCTCATGTCCCACTTCAGTATTTCAAGTCTCAATTTTTGGGGATTCTCCAAATCAACAGGTATCCACTTTTCTTACCATTTTATTTTATGCTTTTATTTAGCAAGTGATCATGTAATAGTGGAGTGTTCTCCCCTGGCAGGACTAAACCTCAATCCCATACTGAAAGCTTCAAGGGCTTCTTCCCATTTAAAAAGTACAGGTGTGGGGCGCTGTGACATGTGCACACCCACACACGCAGCACGTGCACACAAGCCCATTTTCAAGACTGAAAGGAAAAAGTGATGGACAAGCAGTAGAAAACACGAGGAGACAGTGACTGCAACCGGACCCTGACCCTCTCAGTGCGTGTTTCCTGGGTGTCCTAGTCAGGGTGACTGTGCCGTGGGAAACACAGTGGATAAAGCACCTGGGGAAAAAAAGGTTTATTTGGCTCGTACTTCCACATCATAGCCCATCACTGAGGAGTCAGGAGCTGATGCAGATATGGAGAACTGCCTTGGTCCCCATGGCGTGCTCAGCCTGCTCTTACAGAACTCAGGACCACCAGCCCAGGGACGGCACCACCCTCAATGGGCTGGGCCCTCCCCCATCAGTCACTAAGCAAATGCCTTACAGCTGGATCTCATGGAGGCCTTTCCTCCATTCAGACTCCCTCCTCTCTGATGACTCTAGTTGTATCAAGTTGACATACAATGTCAGCACACTGAGGAATGTGCCAGCGTAGGAAACACACATTTTGTCTGGTACTGGCCTACGGTTCCAAGTGTGGATACAAAAGCCCCCTAAGCAAGGGCAGGACACATGAGCCTCAGAGAAGCCCGTTCCTCTCAACAACACTCTGGCCTGATTGCTGTGCTCCGCTTCACTGTTAACCACAGGGGGCTGCCATTCAGACCTGAGGTTCATTTCTGATTTTCATGCTATTGGCAAAGTGACACCAAGGTCTCTTCTAGTTTTCCCTGACAAAGCAGAGCAGCCGCCCAAAGCTATTGCTTAAACACTGGAAAGGGCCATGGTTCTTTCGGAAGGGTGAGTTCCAGCACCCAGGAGCAGAGCCCTGAGGAGGTGTGTGTGTGAACATTTAAAATATCACTCACAGGCGTGGTAGCACACGCCTTTAATCCAGCACTGGGAGGCAGAGACCTCACTTACAAAGAAGTAGCCAGAAGCCTAACAGTAGGTACACATCTGATACAGCCATTACAAACAGTCTAAGAGTTAGAGACGTGCACACTCCCAGGAAAGTGTCCCCAGGACCCACAGACAAGCGGCAGAGGAAACATGCTGTGATGACCAAGCATTCTGGGTAACTTAGGTTCGTTCAGCCTGTGGATGAGAGGCTTCATCTACAGGGTCCACACATCCTCCTGGAGCCCCGGCCTCTTAAGGTGCAAATCAAGAGGCTGATCCTCAGAGAGCAGAGTCTGGGCTCCAGCACAGACAGTCCAGATACACCATCGCTGAGAGCACTGAACCCCAGGACACTGTGCAATTGGGAAGAAGGAAAAGCCCGACACACTGCTCTATCGACTACAGATGCCACCACACACTGCCTAGTCACACAACAGCACACGGCTCAATTCCTCTCAGGAAACGTCCCTAACTGAGAGCTGCAGAGACAGACTCACCACTAGGAACCCTGGCAAGCAGGGTCCCACTAGAAGGACATAAACCTGCTGCTCCTCCCGGAGCAGAGACTCTCATCCAGTCTGCTCCGCTCTGGAAGCCCCTCACTGATGCTGGTGGCCTCGGTTCCCCTCTGCCCCACAAGACAGTTCCCTCCACTGCCAATCTGAGGCCTGAAGACCAACAACGTTGGCAGTATACGGGAGGCAGAGCGCTGAACAGTGACACCACTTACCCTGACGTTGTTGAGAAGAAGGCTGTCCCTGCCTAGGCCAGGCCCCACGACAAGGGCGTGCAGCCTGGGAAGCCATTTTTCCACCTCCTCAACAGCACCGGAACTGTCACTAAAAAGGGGAAAGGCAGAGTGGTTCTCAAGGCTGTCAGTGACTTATTTTAACCCATTTAGAGTGTGTGGTATGGGGACTGAACCCAGGAACTCAGCTCCAAACCATTTTATTCTGAAAATAATTGAGGTTTGTAGTGACCTTGTACAATAGTGTGGAAGTCCCCACAGACCCCTTTCCCCAGCCACTGTTCATGTGAGCATCCTACATGTGCACATTCCAGAATATCACCAGTAATTCAAGTGCAGACAGTCAGCTCGGAGCAGCTGACCACAACCCCATCCTGTCCTGGTCCTAGGATGCAGTCTGGACCCCACCCTGCATTTGACCTGTTCATCTCCAGTCTTCTCCATGGACGAGTTTATTTTGTTTTAGCTTGTTTGTTTTCAACCTCTGTGTATCCCTGGCTCTCCTGGAACTTGCTCTGTAGCCCAGGCTGTCCTTGAACTCAGAGATCCACCTGCCTCTGCCTCCCAGGTGATGGGATTAAAGGTGAACATCACCACGCCCACCTTGTTTTAGCTTTTAAAGGCTGCTTCCGACTGCATGTCTGTCTGTGCACATGTGTTCCTAGTCCCTGCAGAGGTCAGAAGAGGGATCCGCTCCTTTCACACTAGCACTGTGGATGGTTGGGAGCTGCCACGGGGGTCCTCACCTGCTCAGGCACCTCTTCCGCCCCACTTTAAGTTCACTGCGGATAAAGTGGGACAAAAGAACGATCCTGTCCCGAGCACCGTCAGCTGAGTTTCAGTGCTTGGTGGCATTGCCCAGAGCGATATGTGGGCCCTGTCATCACAGAAGCTCTGGGGGACCCTGGGACAGGCTCTGCTCAGCTCAGAGCTATCCACTGAACCACACGGAGCTCAAGCAAGCACTGTGACCATGTGCCTTAGGCAACCCGGCACACTCCACAGCACAGCACCTGCGGCTCCCATGTCCCAGGTCTCTCCTCTAGTCCTCTCACTGTCTTAGCTGAGGCAGGATGATGGACTCGCTATGATTTTCTTTTTTATGGTGCTGGGGATCAAACCTCCACTTCATGAGCTACATCCTAAACCTTTTAAAAGTTTTATTTGATAGGGCTATTAGTTCAAACTGGCCTACGATTTGAAAGCGTCCGGCCGGAGCCCTAGCTGGGGTGAAAGGAGTGTGCCACAAGGCCTGGCCTCATTATACTTTTCTCACTCCATGTAGCACCCAGAGCGCAGCAGAGGCGTGAGTGTGGACACACAGCGGCAGGCAGACACCCACAGTGCACTCACAGGACTGGGTGGACGATCAGCTCTGGGCTGTAGGACTTGATCACAGGCGCAGCCTCCCTGGCACAGAACACGTGGGTCAGATCTGCACCCTGGGAAGTGAAATGAGAGGTGTGCTTAGAGAAGGCCACGTTCAACAGGACCACAAGTAGCTCTCCGCTCCGGCTCTCACACCATGCAGATGATGTCTGACCACCTCGGTTACTGAGTGTTTATGCCCCCAAGCCCAAATACCGATGAAAGTAGAAGCCAGCGGCTTCAGGAAGGCTGAGTGGCAGGAGAAGATGCTTGGAGATACAGCAGACTTCTTTTCCCTCCAGGCTGGGGAGCAGAACCACAGCACCAACTCCACCTGGTCCAGTTCAGCCTACCCAACCCTTTATGCCAACTGCTTAGCTGGATTAGAGACACCAGCTGCTGACATCACAACCTACAGAGGCCTCCCAGGATCTTCTTAGTGAGGTAAAGCACAAGTCAACCCTCAGCTCTGAGCGGGCATAGAGTGCCCAAAGCTGTCACGTTCTGTTCTAGAAGGTAAACTCCCCTGAGACAGGGTCTCTCATTGAACCTGAAGCTAGGCTGGTGATCAGTAGACCTCGGGGAATCCTCCTGTCTCTGCCTTCAACAATGCTGAGGTTATGTTTTTATGTTCAGGCTATCTGTGTATTACTTCTCCTTAAGTTGTACATAAAACATTTTTACATTCCAAAAAAGGGGGACAAATACTACAGAATGTATTACGTGAAATATATAGAATATACAAATTCTGTCTATGGAGGCAAAAAGATTAGACGTTATCTCAAGATAGAGAAGAAAGGAATATAGAGCAATGATTTACTAAGTACAGATTCTCTGTTTTGTGTGATGGAAAAACCCCACAAATGGACAGTAATATCGGGACATAATATCATGAATGTATTAATCAATACAATTAATGTAATTAATGAATATCATAAATATAATTATTGAATGAATACTGCGAATGTAATCAATGAATACCACAAATGTAATTAAAAAAAAAGTCACTTTATAAACCTTCAAAAAAACAACAAAAAACACCCTAAAAACAAAAACAAACAAACAAAAACCAAAAAAATGCTGAGGTTACAGGCATCTATGGCCAGGCTTTTAGTGGGTGCTGGAATGTGAACTCAGGCCCTCCTGAGTGCACTTCAAGTGTTCTAACATGTGCAGCCATCTGCCCAGGTCCCTAAATAACCCAACTTTTAATCAGAGAAACCCCAATAAAAGACTCTGAGGTAAACCTACCACTTTCAGAGCTGTGATTCCTGCAAAATATGGTGCTCCTGTGTACCTAAAACGGAGACATTGGAATCATGGCGTCAGTGAAGCAAACACGTGTCTGCCAGGAACAGGTACCAATGCAAACAGATACGAATCATATGTGGGGGCTGGAGATGGCTCAGCAGTTGAGAGTACCAACTGCTCTTCCAGAGGTCCTGAGTTCAATTCCCAGCAACCACATGGTGGCTCACAACCATCTGTAATGAGATCTGGTGCCCTCTTCTGGCATGCAGGGACACATGCAGGCAGAATACTGTATGCATAATAAATAAATCTTTAAAAAAAAAGAAAGAGAAATATGTGGATAGATGTGAATTATCAACATGTGATACAGACTCCAGGCCCCAAACACAAACTCAACAGGCAGGAGATGCTCAGTAAACGTTCACACACGAGTCGGAACTAGAAAAGCCTCACAGGAAACCTGGGATCGTTTCTCAACACTGGCTTGTGAGACTCTACCAGGTACAAGAAGAGCTAGAGAGAGCTGCAGGCTTCTGCCGGGGACGAGGTGGGGTGACCACCAACCCAAGGCAGTCAGCAGAGACCAGGTCTTCTATGAGTGACACCAGCAGAAGCCACACAGGGCCATTAGAGCCACACTAGCCACTGCACCCTGCTGTGTGGTCCCCAGCTTCCTGTCCATGCTCTCACGGCCCCTGGCAATCTCTAAGCACAGCAGCATGCTTGGCATGGTGTTCACATGCAGAGTGACTGTGTTCATGGCCACTGGTATGCGCTGTCATCTGTGCCCACCCCTGTGAAACCAACCAGGGACAAACGCTGAGCACACAGGACCCGGGCCCTTCTCCACATGTGACCTGCTCTTCCACAACGGTGTCCACAAAGTGCGTCCAAATCACCAGAGAAAGGACCACACGGGGACCACACACATCCTCACTTTCCCACAGGCAGCGTTCTTCACAACAGGCCACTGCGGAGTGGACAAAGGCCGCTCAGGCCCACAGGAGCTCACAGTCCTCCACACAGCACCTGGAAGGCACCGGGGAGAGGACAGTGGAGATGGTAACAGAGGCCAACACCTGAGGGGAGTCTTAGCCAGATTAACGGAACATTCCAAACCAGAAGTCATCCATCCAGACCTACCCTGGAGAAGGGCAGTTTCTAGAGCAGATGCTCTGGATGAGCACAGTGTCAGATGACAGTATTTAAAATGCAACCAACCGGGGCCCCAGAAGGCTCGGGTCCCCTCCAGATTACCACAGCAGGTGCTATCACTGCTGCCAAGAAGCCTACAGGCAGCCAGTCTCCACCACAGCACGCCGGGAACACAGGGGCTCCCCTGCTGCCAAAGCACTCTACCTCCTGATGAAGCGCAGGGAGGCCAGGAGGACCCCAACACAGCCCACCATCTGTAGACACATTGAAATCTACCAGCTACGACTTCGGTGGGAATTTCTGCTCTGTTTTGTTTTTCAAGAGGGGCTTTCTCTGGGTAACAGTCCTGGCTGTCCTGGAACTAATTCTGTAGACCAGGCTGGTCTCAAACTCACAAAGATCCACCTGCCTCTGCCTGCCAGGTGCTGGGATTAAAGGCGTGCGCCACCACCGCCTAGCCAGCTGGAAATTCTGGATCTAATTATGAATGACAATTCCGAGGGAAAAGCAGAGCGGGAGGCTGGAACCACTTGGCAGTTCTGTCCCCAAAGCTCTCATCAGCTGCTCTGCAGAGTGTGAAGCCGAGTGGTACGTGGAAAAGGTGAACACAGGCTGAATCTCCAAGTAGGAAGCCATTTCAAATCATCACCGGCAAACCAGAGACAGCCGGAGATGAAGGCTGGAAACCCAGGGGGAGATAAACAGCCAGGCTCAGTGGGCTCACACCTGTAATCCCAGCACTGGGAGGAGGAGACAGGAGGACTGTGAGTTTGAGGCTAGCCAGGTGGGAAAGTGTCTCAAGAAAAACAATGCAGCTATCTGTGCACAGAGGAGTGATGTAAGTGTGGGCAGACTCTCAAAGAGGAGCAAGGGGAGAGCTGGGCCAGGCAGAAGGACTCACATACAAGGACAGATTACAGATCCTTACACACTGAACGCAGCCGTAAAGAGAGAAGATAAAGTGAGTCTCAACAAAACTAGGTCCTACACAAAGTCACGCACGACTCAGCAACACTTTCCAACTGCGCAGCAGGCAAGGCTTGCTGAGTACCCGTTCTTGCTGTGAAGCCAGCACAGTGTGCAGCATGGGTACCAACACGTGCGAACCTGTAAAAAGGCCGCACAGGCCCGCGGGAGCTCACAGCACTCCACAGCACATGGACACACACTAGGGCCAGAGACCCAAAGCATGGCCACACTGACGCTCACCAGCGGGCCCGTCAGCTGGGCTGCTCAGACCCTTTCTTACTGAGTCAGAACGGTGATGAGAGAGAAGCACTCTGCACTCTATCAGGCTGCATTGCAAATGATCACCGCACATGGATGGACGGACGGACGGACAGACGGACCGGTGGGGGAAAGAAGGGTAGGTGCGCAGATGGGTGGCGGAGGGAGGCAGACGGACAGACAGACAGGCAGGGGAGGCCTTTCTCCAGCACTCACTCTTGACAGCCCCCGACTATTCCTATTCTTCCGTCCTGCCCCTTGTGTTTCTTCGAGGTCAGAGCAGGCACGATGTTCCTCACCAGCTGGAAAAAATTCTCCATGTCCTTTGGCGCGTGTGCTGGGTGCAGGGAGAACGCTCTTTGTAAAACTGCAAAACAGAAAGATGAGGTCATGAGAGACTTGAGAGCACCCCACCATCCGACAGCTTCCCAGAGCTGCCCCATGAACCCACTTCATCTGGAGGCTTCGCTCTGGGTTCTCTTCTGGGGCGGCGAAGGTCAGAAAAGACAGCCTGACAGCAGCCCACTGCCGGGCCTCTGTGACGTGCCAGACACCCTGGGGACACTTCATCTTCCGGAGTTTATCAACCTCAAGTATAGATGGCCACTGAACACATTCTCTTCTTTCACTTCAACTCTCACCTTTAAAGCTTGTGAGGGTTCTCTCTCTTCACACCTGGAATGCAAGCTCCTTCTGCAACCTTACTCCACAGTCAAGTCTGACAGATCCACCCTACTGTTCCCAACTGCACTTCCACACTCAGTTGTACTAAATGACCTAGGAAGGCTCTAAACAGCACATCTCAGCTAAGGCTCAAGGTGGCACTGTGGAGCAACTGCACCAATTGAATATTCCCCCCCCACACACACACACACACACCTGGCCCGGCTCCAGAGTGCGGCACCTAGCCCTAATCCACTTTTTGTCTCTTGGTTACCTTTGTTTCTCTTGTCGCCCTCCAGGTGACTCTAGTCAGAGTTTCCCAAGGGTACAAAGCCTATGCAAAACTTGTTTTGGAAGATTCCAGCACACAGTGATAGTCCTTCACTGAGTATTTGCATCTGGCACCCTCTCTTTGGAGGCCCAGTCAGCTTGTTTTGAGGATATGGAAATCAACTTGCTCAAGTGTAAATCTGGAGAACAATAAAAACGCCCTTGGCTAAGGGAAGGGGTCTCAGGAAAGGGCTGAGTCCTCCTGCATCTGGAAAGGCGAAGACATCCTCGCGGTACTGTGTCTTCTTCCACAGACTGTGTGAACCCACACCCGCACAACACCCCACCTTGTTGAGTCTGATTGCCTCCACTGTAATTGGCCCTTCCTGAATAGCGTCCTGGAGATGTGTATTTTGTCTTAATAGCTACATCAGATCAGCCATAAGGAAATGTCGGTATACGCCACAGAACCCAATGCACAGTCTCTAGGATCATAAAACGTGATTCTATGCACTACCTACAGATTCTATAGAATTTAAGGATCCCTGGAAACACTGTTTTCCTAAAACCAAGGCCAACAAGATCACTCAGCACAAAGCTCCAGCAGCTCCTTGGGGGAAAGTCACCTCAGACTTTCTTCCTGACCTTGCTAACTTTTACTCAATAAAAATTCCATTATTTCCCATGGGGGCGTGGTTGGGGTGGGGGTGTGCACGCACACACACACACACACACACACACACACACACACACAAGCACACGAAGGCCAAAAGTCAACCTTGGTACTGTTCTTCAGGAGCTGTCCACCTTGGTATTTTTTTCCTTTGTGTGTAGGCGAGGAAGTAGTAAGTGTGCACACGTGAGCGTGTGCGTGTGCGTGTGTGTGTGTGCACGTGTGTGTATAGACCAGAGGTCAATGCTGGATGTTCTCCTCTATCACTCTCTCCACCTCACTTTCTGAGCCAGGGTCTTTCCCTGAGCCCAGAGCTGTTGAATTTGGCTAGACTGGCTCAACAGCCAGTCCCAGGATCCTCCGGTCTGACTCCCAGCACCGCAGTCCCCATGCCCGAGCAGCCAGCACTTCACTGACTGAGGCTTTGCCCAGCCTCCCCTCCCCTTCCGAGCCAGGCTCTCTGACTACGGACTGGCTGGCCAGGGTCCTAGGGTCCTGACAGGATCCAGGTCTTCGTGCCTAGGTGGTAAGCACTGTGGACTGGAGTCTCTCCCTGACACTCATGTACATGCCCAGATGTAAAGACAGAAGTGATCTCCACACCCAACCACCTTCACCAGCTCCAGAGCCTACA
This sequence comes from Peromyscus leucopus, assembly GCF_004664715.2. NCBI lineage: Eukaryota > Metazoa > Chordata > Mammalia > Rodentia > Cricetidae > Peromyscus > Peromyscus leucopus. Next base: position 1,462,697 of record NC_051077.1, on the reverse strand, counting down.
GGGAACCTCTGGCAGAGAAAGGCTCCTGCGGCCCCGAGAAGAGAGAAGAGAGAAGCCTGCCCCTGCCGCCTGTCATCACCCCCTCCTGTCTCCGGCTCCTTCCCACAGGTTCTGTCCACACCGGCACTCCCAGCTGCACTGTCCTCACCACACACACACACACACACACACACACACACACACACACACACACACACCGACGGCACAGGCCCTCTCTTGGTGCCCTGGGACACACCTGAACGACAGCATTCAGCATGTGTGTCACCTCACGGGACTCAATGTCCACTGCAGAGAGAAAAGAGACGGCCTCTGGTTGTCCCAGGAGCAGTGGCATCTGCGGAAAGGCTGCCCTCCCCTTGAGCCTCCACTCACCCCTCTGAAACCTCGCTCCCATTCCTGTCACACCTGTGATGAACCCCCCCTCTCTCCAAGCCCCTCCTGTCACTCGGGCTAGAGCATGCGGTACCATCATCCGATCACTGTGGGTGAGGAGTGCCAGGCTGAAGGCCTAAGGCCATCCTGCTCAGTAGCAGCCATTACCATCTACCTACAGGTGAGAAACAGGCTCCGGAGAGGTGGCGGGATGTCTCGGTCAGCTGCTAAGTGACGCTGGCACCTCTGGGCAAACGCCTCCATTATTGTACCTTTAGAGCTGTTCCCTCTGTTTCAGTTAATACTGGGAGAGACTTGCAGAGGTGGCCGGGGACACTCTTTTAGACAACTAAGTAAAGACTCATTGAGCATGCCTAGAAACATTTATGTCCACCATCTTTATGACCGAAACTGAGCATGGCAAAAAGAGTCTGCGTCTGTCATCTTCACCCTCAACAGGGCTCTCTACCTTGAACTAAGCAGCCCAGAATGTGTCTAGCATCATTCCTTCTTGAAGGATAACCTAAAACTGAGCATGCTCAGAAAAGTCACCATAACCTAGGATGTGCTAGCCTCTAAAGCCCTTTCCTACAGGACCGATCTCCCGCCATATATTCAGGGAGGAAACTGCTCTGAGAGTAAATCCATGTCCTTTACCTGCTAGAAGTAATGGACTCTGCTCCAGTCTCTTATCTCCTGGCTGTGCTTTGTGACTCAGTGCTCACCAAGATGCGAATATTACACCATTTACCAAAACGCTGCCACTTGAAGGCAAAATAACTTGTTCTTTAGCCAAATTATTTACTTGATTAACCCAAAGCATCAAATCTTTCTCAGATGTTCTCTAAAATCATTTGGTAGGGAAAAGAAAACTCTGTCATGAAGTACAGCATGTTCCGTTTTTAACTAGAACTGTATGAATGCCAAGTAAAATCCAAACCACAGGGCTGGAGATATGGCTCAGTGGTTAAGAGCACATACTGTTCTTCCAGAGGACCTAGGTTCAATTTCTAGCTAGTACCCACACAGTAGTTCACAACTGTCTGTAACTCCAGTTCTAGGGGAACCAACACCCTCACACAGATATATGCAGGCAATACACCAATGCACAGGAAATAAAAATAAATTAAGGGGTTGGAGATTTAGCTCAGTGGTAGAGCACTTGCCTAGCAAGCACAAGGCCCTAGGTTCGGTCCTCAGCTCTGGAATGAATGAATAAATAAATAATCCCAACTAGGACCCAGTACTCTGCCCTGCTTTCCTGACTCCTGCCAGTGTTCTGAAACAGCTGTGTCTCCCACACCATGCTCCCACACTGTCTGGTGAGCTGACTTGTGGAGAGAATGCCATAAGACAAGGGCCAAATTATCCTGGGCTAATTTAGGGAGTTTAATATTTACTTATTTTAACTTTTGAGTGTGGCCTACCATTCTTGCATTAAGCAAACTTCCCACATGGTATCACTAAATCCACAGGCCTCTTGTGATGGTTAGTTTTTATTTTTCTATCAATTTGACACAACCAAGAGTCAAAGAGGGAGTCTCAGAGCAGATTAGCCTGTGGCCATGCTGTGGGGAAACTGTCTTGAATTCTGATTTATGTAGGAAGGCCCAGCTCACTGGAAGCAATGCCATCCTCAGGCAGGTGGTACTAGGCTGCTGTGGAAGAATCCTCTTGCACACTCTAAAGACTTGTCACTAGAATTGGTTTAATAAAACGCTGATTGGCCAGTAGCCAGGCAGGACGTATAGGCGGGGCTACCGAACTAAGAATGCTGGGAAGAGGGAGAGCGGAGTCAGGAGTCACCAACCAGACAGAGAGGAAGCAAGATGAGAATGTTATACTGAGAAAAGGTACCAAGACACAAGGCTAAACATAGATAAGAATTATCCCAGCTGCTATGTACTCCAGCCAGGAGTCACCTAAATCGTCTTGGGGACTCATCCTCACAAAACAGTGAGTCTGAGGGACACATCTCGACTAGTCTGGCCACTCTCTGGATCTTTACTAATCCAGTTATAAAATGTAGATGATACTGATCTCGCCAGCTTTGGAGGAAGTCACTGGATAACTAATAAAAGACTATGAAGCCTTTAAAAAAAAAGAATTATGGGTTAATTTAAGTGTAAGAGCTAGTTAGTAATAAGACTGAGCTACTGGCCAATCATTTATAATTAAGCCTCTGAGTGGCTATTTAGGAAATGGTGGGCAGGCCAGAATCGTCTGTTTACACTGGGTGGTATAAGAAAGTCAGCTGAGCCAGTAAACTGAGTTCTTCCATGGTCTCTGCTTCAGCTCCTGTCTTGAGTTCCTTCCTGACTTGCCTTACAGATGACTGTAACCTAGAAATAGAAGGTAAAATAGGGCTGGAGAGATGGCTCAGAGGTTAAGAGCACTGGCTGCTCCTCCAGACATCCTAAGTTCAACTCCCAGCACCCACATGGTGGCTCACAACCACCTGTAATGAGATCTGGTGCCCTCTTCTGGCCTGCAGTCATACATACTATATACATAATAAATAAATCTAAAAAAAATTATTTAAAAAAGTGAAATAAACCCTTTCCTCCACAAGTTGCTTTTGGTCATGGTGTTTATCACAGCAACAGGCAGCAAACTAGAAGTCTATACCAAAAAGTAGGGAATGCTAAGAGTACAAGGAGACTTCTGAGACCAGCACAAGGTTTCCTGCTTTGCTGTCACTGAAGAATACACTGCTTTCTGTCTTTGTCCCATGACTATTAATCTGTTCTACAACAGGGCACATTAGGATAACGTGAATACACTGAAGAGTCAGTCACTTTACATCAAGACAGAGAGCTCTGTTGGTAAAAAGGCTGGAGGAAGGTCAATTAGATTTCCCAACACTTTACACTCTTGGATCAAGTTTTAGTTGGCTTACTGCCACGCTTAGTGGATTTATCCACTTAAGTATTAAGAGGCTACTTAAAACGTAAAAGCTATTTACATAAGTGACTTTGTCACCAAGACAATCCAGAGTCTGGACAAACAGGTAGCACCTGTTTGCATTTTGTTGGCTTTAAAGAAACTATGGCTGAGGATAACTACCACCACTTTTATGCCCCAAGTGCTGTAAGTTAATGTGAATTCTAAGTTGAATCATATGGCAGCAATCCTTACATTTAGTGAGACCCACCCTAAGCACAAAGGGCTTTGAAGAACTAAAGCCCAGAGCTCTACCCATTCTGTGGCAGTTTAGCAAGTCAAAGTTGTAATGAAACGTCAGATACGTACAAAGGAAAAAGTTACAAATCAGAGTGAACATAAGGCAAGAAAAACCAAGGGAAAAAAGTCTATAAGTAAAGGAGTATTTAAAAGTCTTTTTATGGGTGTGACTGCCATTACAGACTTGGAGGTACCACTTCTCCAGGGCATTCCCTACTTAAATTGAAAAACAAAACGCCAAAATTCCTCCACATTTTACTCTTGGCTATGATCAACAAGTGTGTAGCCCTTGGTCACACCTTCCTAATGACTCCTACAGCAAACAGTCAACTTCGCCACTTCAGTCGCTCACTCCTGGGAAATGCCAGCTCAGTCACTCCTTCAGAGCCTCTATTTACAGTCTGTCGGCACAAAGGTAGACAACAGCGCTCTCTCTCTTTGCCATGTATGAAATGGGATGATGTATAGGGGACGTTAGAAAAGTAACCATCCACAAACAAGGAAGAAAGCTTTCTGAGATGAGAGAGTCAAATGACCCATTTGCTCAATCCACGGAGTTCTTCTTCCCGTGTGCCCTATCTGAAAAGGGACCCACTTCCTACTCCAACTGCTGGGACAGCCTTAGATGTGTCGGGGCGGTCTACAAAGCCAGGGTTACGTAGTGAAACTTAAAAAAGAAGAGTGTCTAACTGGAGCTCCGAATCCCGCGAGTCACTTGAATGAGCCCATCTCTCAAAGAAGCCCCCAGAACACAGTCCCCCCCAAAACGGAAGGTATAGGAAAGAGGGCGAGCCACGCCTCGACTCCTCCCACCTCCTCCAAGAACTTGCGCAAGCTTCGCGCTCGGGCACCGGTACCGGCGGCCAGGAAAGCCGGCTCACGACCCTGCTCACGGAACGGCTGGCGTCTCCCGCGCTGGGTCTCGCCCTTCCAGGCCCCCAACAATTCACGGGAGCCGGGCAGCCCCGTCCCCGGGCAGGCCCGCTGCACCGGCCGCCCGGCGCGGGACGCGCACGCGCACGCGCCCGGCTCGGGCCCCCCCGCCCGCAGGGGCGGCCCCGGCCGGTACCTGCGTGGAGCGGCGGCCAGTGGAGCGCGATCGCGGCCGAGAGCAGCGCCGCCACGGCCGCCCGGCCGCCGCAGCCCCACGCGCGCGGGCGGCCATCCGCGGGACGCCGGGATCGATCTTACCTCGCCCGCAGGCGCCGATGGCCACACAGTGCACACGCATGGCGGCCCAGTGGACTTCCGGGTTCCCGGCGGCCCCCGCGCGGCCGCCGGGCCGCCGCCATTGGTCCTTCTCCGTCCGACCACTGCCATTGGCTTAGCCCCTGTGTCCCCGCAGCGTCGAGCCACGGCTATTGGGTGCTCCTTCTGGGCTCCTTCCCGGCGGCCCCAGCGCGACGCCGGAGGCGTGTTTCTGACTGGTCCCACCCCCGGAGTCAGCTTCCACCAATCAAACTCTGCGGTCTGCTCAGACGATTGACAATCACGACACCCAATCCGGACTGGCCCCAGATTGAGTCCTGTAGCAGGCGGCTCACTGAAGATGGTGGAGGGCTCTAGTCCTTGTTTTTTTTTTTTTTTTGGTTTTTCGAGACAGGGTTTCTCTGTGTAGCTTTGCGCCTTTCCTGGAACTCACTCTGTAGCCCAGGCTAGCCTCGAACTCACAGAGATCCGCCTGCCTCTGCCTCCCGAGTGCTGGGATTAAAGGCGTGCGCCACCACCGCCCTGCTTCTAGTCCTTTTTTTAATCGGTAGTGTTTGTCCGTGGGCGTTAAGGGACGCGAATGAGTTGGAGGTCAGCTTCCTTGGCAGCCTGCCTGCAGCTGGACACCGTGGTGCCCAAGTAGGTGATGTCCTTGTCCCCGATGAGTCCCGCAGCTAGGTCTACAGGCCCATGCTTTTTGCCTCTCTCAAACCAACTTCTGGCCCCAGCTCCTCGCGGCCTTTGTCATCTCAGTGGAAGATAGCTAAATCCTGCAAACCAGAAAGCATCATACCCATACCTCTTGTGGCTGCCTGCCTTGCATACCTCCACTTTCAGACCCTGAATGAAGCCTGGGTGGTGACAAGAGCTGCCGCCCGGGTTGTTTTCTACAAAGTGACACAAACCGATGGCTTAAGTGTATAATCTGGCGACATGACCTCTTCATGGTATGGCTAAACAGAAGGGTTTTATTGTAGATAGGAGAGAGAGGACAGCTAGAGGCATCTGGAAGAATCCGGAGCAGTGAGAGAAAGTAGAATGGACATGGTCAGCAGACTGGACATGGCTCAGGACTATCTGCAAGAATAAGAGGGAATGGAGAACAGAGAAAACAGTGAGAGAAGTAGGAGCAGAGCAGAGAGAGAACATATCGAGAAAAGCAGGGTTATAAGGAGAGTGAGTGGCTGTGGGGATGGACGTCGGTGAGCTGTGGGGGGTTTAGGGCAGAGGAGCCCCTGAAGAGCTAGATTGCTGGTATGGACTTTGAAATGTTTCACAGGTACAGATGCTGAGGATGCCTGGAGGCCAGCATGAGCTTTCGTACGCTGAGAGACACCACAGGTAGCAGCCATATATTCCTTCTGCCAGAGGTAAGGGAAAGGATTCCTTTTGATACAGGGGAACTGGCCCCACAAGTTCCCGAGGAATGTTGTAGGTGCAGTTTTTCATCAGGATCACAATCAGCTCTGTTCTGCCAGCTGCTTCCCAAAAGAACCACTCAGAGACTTATTAATTATAAATGCTCAGCAAATAGCTCAGGCTGGTTATTACCTAATGCTTACATTTTAAATTAACCCATGAGCCAGGCGATGGTGGTGCATGACTTTAATCCCAGCACTCGGGAGGCAGAACCAGGTGGATTTCTGTGAGTTCATCAAGGCCAGCCTGGTCTAGAGAGTGAGATCCAGGACAGGCACCAAAACTGTGCGGAGAAACCCTGTCTCAAAAAACCAAAAAAAAAAAAAAAAAAAAAGAAGAAGAAAAAGAAAGAAAGAAAGAAAAAGAAAAAGAAAAAAATTAATTAACCATGTTTCTTGTCTACCGTCTGCCACATGGTGGTACCTTCTTTCAACACTGCACAATCTTGCTTCTCTCTGCATCTGGCTCCTGATTCCTTAAACTCTGCCTTTCTTCTTCCCATCAACTTAGTCTGGTTCTCTTACCTAACCTTATCCTGCCTAGCTATAGGCCAGCCAGCTTCTTTATTAAACCAACCAGAGTACTACATATTCACAGTGAACAAAAGGATTATCCCACAGCAAATATTGGTTTTTTATCTAGCCCCAAGAAATCTCGTAGTCCAGGCTGAGATCATTTCTGGGTGTTCGGACTGCCTTTTGGAGTTTGGGGGATTGGAGTTTCCTTTGGACCTCTGTCTAGCCTACTGTTCACGTGCCTTCTCTGTTGCACTGTTCTTTCTCTTGTTTTTTAATTAATTAATTTATTATGTATACGGTGTTCTGCCTGCATGTATGCCTGCAGGCCAGAAGAGGGCACCAGATCTCATTACAGATGTTTGTGAGCCACCATGTGGTTGCTGGGAGTTGAACTCAGGACCTCTGGAGGAGCAGCCAGTGCTCTTAACCTCTGAGCCTTCTCTCCAGCCCTGCACTGTTCTTTCTTAAAGGTGCACATGATGAAGCTGCTGTTTAATTTTAATTTATTTCATGTATGTTTGTGAATGTTTTGCGTGTGTGTGTGTGTGTGTGTGTGTGTGTGTGTGTGTGTGTATGCCTGTTCTCTGTGGAGGCCAGAAGAGGATGCTGGGTCCCCTGGACCTGGAGTTACAGGTGGTCGTGAGCTGCCATGTGGTGATGGAAGTCTGCCTCGCCATCTCTCCAGCCCCACTGTTACTGTGGTCAAAGCCATGGCTACAGCATCCCTCAGTCACTCTTAGCGGTTCCAGCGGTGTGATGGCTGCAGAGGAGACAGTCATCCTGAGTGCCGATCTTCTAACTGTAGTTCTACCATGACCTCTGCCCCACTTGTCATGTGATGGCCAGGAGCAAAATTTGAATCAATGTCTCGGATGATCAAAGCTTTTCTTAGGTCTGACCTATTTGTGTGTGGTGCTGTGTTGGGCATTTAAAAAAATCGTTCTGGGGGCTGGAGAGATGGCTCAGCAGTTAAGAGCACTGACTGTCGTTCCAGAGGTCCTGAGTTCAATTCCCAGCTACCACATGGTGGCTCACAACCATCTGCAATGAGATCTGGTGCCCTCTTCTGGCCTGCAGGAATACATGCAGGCAGAACCACTGTATATGTAATAAATAAGAATAAATTAAAAAAAAAAGATTTCTGTGTGTCTCTGTGAGTATATTTGCATGTGTATGAAGGTGCCTATGGATGTGGAAAGGGAATCAGATCCCTTAGAGCTGGAGTCACACACAGTTGTGGGTGCTGATGTGGAGGCTGGGACCTGAACTCCGGTCCTCATGATTGAGCAACAAGTGCTCTGGACACTGAGTGCCCTCCCGCTCCCTGTGTTAGGCATTCTCGGTCATTTTCTCCTATAGAAAAGCCAAGAACCTACAGTTGCATTTGTTTTCCTGTATTTTACAAACAAACCATAAAAGCAGAATCCAAGATCTTCATCTTGTGATCACACACACACACTATGTGTGTGTGTGTGTGTGTGTGTGTGTTTCTCTATTACATATCAACCACCAGAAAAGGAAGTGAACTCTCTTTTGCCAGCTTCAGTCTCAAGTGGAAGACCTGAAAAGCTTTACCTTCATTAAAAATATTTTAGCTGGATGTGATGATGCATCACTAATTCTACACTCAGGAGCCAGGCAGGAGGATTGTTACAAGTTCCAGGCCAGCCTAGGCTATGTTGTAAGAACTGTCTCAGAACACACACACACACACACACACACACACACACACACACACACACACCAACAATAACAACAACAAAACAAAACAAAAACATTAATGTGGAGTTAGAGACTCTGGATTGGGTTGGGGATAGGGCATAGTGGCCTAGCCACTCTGAGTGGCTGCTCGTCTACCAGGGGCTTAGGGGAGCTTGAGGTGAGGGGAAGTGTGTGTGTCTACAATAGTTAACAAAGGAGATCCTGGTGGGATGGGAATGTTCCGACAGCCAACAGTGACACTGTAGTGTAGATGTTACAATTAATGTCATACAGATAGAATCTGTCTACAGAATGTAGCCTTTTGGGATTGGCATGTTTTTCCTCTCACAATAATTCTCTGCATATTCATCCTTGTTGCTTGCATCCACAGTTTGTTTGTTTTTTTTCTTTTATTGCTGGATAGTATTCTGTTATATGGAACTGTGATGTTGAACTGTAAGCTTAAATAAACCCTTTCCTCCTCAGGTTTCCTTTGGTCATGGTGTTTTGCCACAACAATAGAAACTGGAAGACAGAAATTGGTACCAGGCTGGAGGGGAGGGTATCGCTGTGACAGACCTGACCATGTGTTTTGCAGAGGACTGTGGTAGCATTTGAACCTTGGGTTGGAAAAGCCGCCGAGCGCTCAGAGCTTGGTGGGATATTGTGGGGACTTGGAAGATTATGCTGAGAGCAGTGGAGACAGACAGTGGAGGCCTGGCTTGTGTGGTTCAGAGGGAAGTTTTCAGAGTTCCTTAAAGACTGTTGGAGCCGCTGACATCAAGTTAAGAACCACTAAAGTGAAACCTCTGCTTTACTGGAATTCACTCATACTGGTCAGCGGGGTCTGAACAATCAGTCTTTACTAAGAAGAGACCAGCATCACTGAGGCAGAATCTTCTGAAACCTTTTCCTAGGCTTCAGCACAAAAGAGGCTGTGGTCCTGAGCTTGCCAAGGCTATCCCTTATGCTGGCAGCCAAACTTGGTAAGATTTAAGAGTTTCCCAAGTGGTATTGGTTTTGGAGGCTTGAAGGGGTCATGGGGAGCAATTGAGGCTCAGCACTGTGAGAGGCCATTGGTGAAGGGGCAGCCTCGGCTGCAATAGAAGCTTTGGGATTGAAAGGGTCATAGAGCGAAGCTGAGGCTTGGCACCACGTGGCTGAAGAAAGCCCAGGATAGGCTATTGATGAGGGTGCAGTAGAGACCCCAGCGTATTGGAAATACCAGTACCACGGGACAGTCACCAAAGACAGCTACAGCCAATGGAGTGGAGCAGCCTGAGCTGGCTGTAAATAGCAGACTGTGGCTATCCAAGCCCTTTGGAGCCCAGAATATTGTGAGTGAACCCCTGATATTGGAATGCTGAGCTATTTGCATTATTGGAGTTTGGTGTTGCTTTGTTCAGTTTTTGACTGTGTACCAGGCTCTTTCTTTCTTTCCTTCTTTTTTCTTTTTTCAAGACAGGGTTTCTCTGTGTAGTTTTGGTGTCTGTCCTGTATCTTGCTCTGTAGACCAGGCTGGCCTCGAACTCACAGATCAGCCTGCCTCTGCCTCCCGAGTGCTGGGATTAAAGGTGTGCACCACCACCAGGCTTCTTTTAGGCCACCAACCAGCTCCCAAATCATGACATGGAGACTTATTAGTTATGAATGCCTGGCCTTAGCTTATGCTCATTTCTGGCTAGCTTTTTTTTTTCTTTAACTTAAATTAACCTGTTTTTCTTCATCTTCATTTTCCCTTGGGACTTTTTTCCTTTCTTTCTGTATGTCCTACTCTGTGTCTGCTGGCTGGTGGCTGGCTAGCTTGCCCCAGGCGTCACCCTTTTTTTCTCCCTCATTCTCTCTCAAGCTTAGATTCCTCCTCCTACTTATTCTCTCTGCCTGCCAGCCCCGCCTATCCCTCTCCTGCCTAGCTGTTGGCTGTTCAGCTTTTTTATTAGACCAATCAGGTGCCCTAGGCAGGCAAGGTGAAACAGCAGCACATCTTTTCATAATTAAACAAATGTAGTATAAACAAATGTAACATATCTATACATCATTAAACAAATGCAGCATAAACAAATGTAACAGATCTTTACACAGTTAAAGTGATATTCCACAGCAGAAACAAATGTAACAGATCTTTACATAGTTAGGTATTCCACAACATGACTGTGTCCTGGTTCTTCCTCCTTTGAGCAAGCCAGTAAGCAGCATTCTTCCATGGCCTCCTTATCAGTTCCTGCCTCCAGGTTCCTGCCCTGAGTTCCTGCCTTGATTTCCCTGGATGATGGGCTTATAAGCTGCAAGGTGAAGTCAACCCTTCCTTCCCCAGGTTGCCTTTGGGCATGGTGTTCAATGACAGCAATGGAAACTATCTAAGACAACACAGCAAAGTCTGAATAGGGTGGACAGCCCCAAGGACAAGGACAGAACCTGACTTTGGAGGCCGTGGGGTGCTTTTGTCACTGACTGGGGTGCTGACTGTGTTGACAGTTTCCCCTGTGAAGCAGCAACATTTCAGTGTCTTTATCCAGGACTCCCTTCTGCAAGTCCTTTGTCCTCTGTAAGGACCCTTATGGCTGGTAAATTGTGTTGCTGTATGAATGAGATCCTCAGTTGATCTTCAAAAACCATTAATCCATTTGTTGAGACATTTCTCATCCCCTCCCCCATCTTTTTGTCCAGAGTTATACAATCTAACTTGAATTTCCCACTGTGAAGGAGTGATATCCCGTGGCAGGGCTTCATAAGCCATGACCTATGGCAAACTGGAAACTGAGTGGGGATGAAGCAGGAGGGCTTTCCTCATGCCCTCACAGCTCCCTTGTGTTGTGATAAAAAGTGCACACGCGCATTCACACACACACACACACACACACACACACACACACACACACGTGCGCACACACACCTGGCAACCTCCCTGGAATGCAGTGAACTCATCACCGAGGCTCTTCAACTCTGTTTGCAGGCACAATGAAGTGTTTTAAGTGGGGCACTCGAGGGTATCTGAGATGATGACAGACCTTGCGGTTCCAGCAAGTTGGTTTTCTTTGCAAGAGTAAACAGCCTGCATAAGCACAAGTTCATGGTCACGGTGTCACGTACCAAATGTCTGAGGAATTCCTATTTCCTGTTTAGACAAGCCATGAGAAACAGGTCTGTGTGGCCTCTGGAGAAAGCTGAGGAGAGATGACTCTCTGCCAAGCAGAGAGAGTGGGACGCGTTTCTCTACAGCAAGGCCAGGGTGGGAGCCAGGCTTTAATCACAGGTGATAAATGGTTATACACACCACTGGCTGCTGGCTCTTCCCAGGTCACCCCCGCAGTAGAGCTCAGACAGGACAGTTCTGTCATTGCCCATCAGTTCTGACGTTCTCCATCCAGGAGGAAGAGGACAAGGTCGCTGACCCCATCACACCTGGCTAGCTGTCCTAACGTTATGGTAGAATTTAAGTACTGTTCCTTCTGATTGAACCCCAAAGCGACTGTCACAGTGACTTTGTGTTCCCCTGGAGGTATGTTTGTGTCCTTACCCTGGCCGGTCCTGTGATTGTGAGGAGCCCAGCCCTTAGGATCCTTGACTTTCCTTTCTCACTCTGCTGGTCAGGCCACCCTGTTCTGTGGTCAGCAGTAATGACTGTATGTCACTTTCTCTTATTTCTAATGTTAATAAAAGTGATTTTAAAGTCAAAATGAGCAGGTCATGGTAGCACATGCCTGTTGTGTGATATTTTGCGTTCTGACAAATAAAGCTTGCCTGGAGATCAGAGGGCAAAGCTAACCACTAGTTAACCATAGAGGCCAGGCAGTGGTGGCTCACACCTTTAATCTCAGCACTTGGGAGGAGGAAGCAGGAAGATCAGGAGTTCGAGGCTACCCTACGCTACACGAGATTGAACCAGTCTAAAAGACAAACAGAGCCAGGCATTGGTGGCTCACACCTTTGATGCCCGCACAACTGGAAGGTAGAGACAGGAATATAAGGCAGGTGAAGACAGGATCTCATGCCCCCATTCCGTCTGAGGATTTGTAGAGGTAAGAAATCATTGTGGCTGCTCCTTTGCTTCTCTGCCTTTTCTCAGCTTTCACCCTAATATTTGCTTGTGGGTTTTTATTTGATAAGACCAATTAGGATCCCAATTCACATGCCTGTAATCCAGCACTTAGGAGGCACAGGCAAAAGGATTAGGAGTTAGTACAAGGCTAGCCTGGGCTACACGAGCCTCTATCTCAAAACTACATGATAAAATATGGCTTTAAAATTAAACAGGAAACATGAGGTTTTTTTTTTTTTTTTTTTTTTTTTTTTTTTTTAATCCTCTCTGTGTGTGGATATGTGCATGTTAGTGCAGTTGCTGATTAGATAAGGCCAGAGGTGTTGGATCCCCTGGAGCTGGAGTTAGGGGCAGTTGTGAGCTGTCTGATGTGGGTGCTGGGATCAAACTCAGGTCCTCTGCAGGAGCAGGATACACTCCTAACCACCAAGCCATCTATCTCTCCAGCTTATTTTTGACAAATACTTCTTTTTACCGCTGTTGGAACATGGTCAAAAGAATGATGCCTGGTGAACAATGCCTTGGGGAACTGTGAGAGAGGGTCCAGGGTGAAAAGCAGAGAGCCTTTTAGCTCAGGTGCATTTTGTTCCCTGGATTGTTCTTGGACATGATTTCATGCCTCCTGTGTTAAACATTTGCTTTCCATTCATACGACGTGTTTATTCTTGTTGGATGTCAGAACACAGCTATAGAACCCGATCTGGTCGGTGTACCCTGATCTGGGTACGGCCTTCCGCCTTGTTCTCATACTTCCCAGATATAATCTATAGTGCGTGCCAGGCAATTGTGTTTCAATTGTCTGTCCTCAGAAAGTTCTGGGAAAGGGCTGCTCTGTTAATATTTAGCATGTGCTCACTGATGTTTCTTTACATGTTTTTCTGAAGTCACACAACCTTCCTTTTGTTTGTGTGTACAAGCACACTGAAATTGAAGTAAGGTGGTCTGTGGCATTAGACTGTAGACTTGCACATTCTTCCAGATTCTCAGATCCCGGGTCCAGCAGACAAGATCTGAACATGTCAGAGAAAGCCAACAACCAGATGTGGTGGTTTGAAACCCCCCAAAGTCTTAGGTCTTTGAACACTCGGTCCCGAACTGTTAGCTCTATGTGATGAGTCATAGGTAGTGTGGTGGTTTGAACGAGAATAACCCCCAGAGGCTCATATTTGGATACTTGGTGCCCAGTTGGAACTGTTGGGAAGAATTATGAGCTGTGGACTTGTTAGAGGTGTTTGAAAAGACTCGAGTCATTTCAGGTAGTTCTCTCTGCTTCTTGCGCATGCGTAGGGATATGTAAGGTCTCAGCTACCACTCCATCGTCATGCCTGCTGCCAAACTCCCCACAACGACTATGGACTCCAACTCTCTGGAACCCTCGGAGCCACTAGTACCCAGGAAAAGAAGAAACCCCTTTTATTGTGTTTTTAAAGATAAACAACAAACAAACTCCAAGGCTGGATGTCACTGGGGGTAAAATATTGACTCTTGGGAATACGGCCAGTCACAGGGTCCAGAGCAGTGTCCGTGAACCGGAGCCTGGGCTGCCGTCCTCAGGCTGGACAGCCACCACGTAACTAGAAACAGGAGGAGTGATTTTCTGGTGGTCTAGAGTTAAGGCATCTGCCTCAGCAGTCCACAGAGGAGCAGGATCCTTCTTGCAGCCCCTGGTGGTGAGGTGTCGTGGGGTTCCTCCAGTGTCTGTCCTGTCACCCCTGCATTTCTCTTTACATCGTCTCAGGGTTCCCATTCCCCTTTCACACCAGTCGTATCGTGGGGCCGCTTCCTATGGTCTTAACAGATCACATTCGAAATGACCCTATTTACACACAGGGTGACGTGCTGGGAGTTAGTGGGGTAGGATTTTAAGGACCTGGGAACACAAATCAGTCCCCGTGGGCAGCCAAGCTGCAGGTCTAGCACCTTGCCTCCAGCGACACGGGGCAGAAGCAGGTCCTACACGTCTTTCCTACCTGGGCAGCAGTGCGCAGCAGGGCCCTTATGCATGCCAGCCCAGGTGGCTGTACCTCAGCCAAGTGGCCCTGTGCACAGCTCCAAAAAACATCTCCAGGAGGGGCCGTTCAGTTGGATTCCTGCCCCAGGGGCATCTGATGGAGTCACCTGTGTGACCACCAGGCTCTCCATGGGATCCTGGGGAAGAGCAAGCTGAAAGCGAGTCCCCTTACTGCAGGAGGACTTCCACGAAGGAAGGCGGAGGTGGTCATGTCACCTCCACACTCACATCCCTGGCAGGATGCCTGCTGTGAGCGAGGACCCTCAGGATCCACCCTTTCCATCCGGCTACAGAAGGCACTGACCACCACCAGTAGGGGGCGCAAGAGGCTGGCGTGGAAGTTGCCGTGTTTCTGATTATGCTCATCTGGGCTCATGTGTTGGTGGCTTTCACACATGCCTGTACATTAATAACCATCTGCACCTGAGGGTGTGGGTCTCTAAAAAAATGCCAGCCTGGCGGTGGTGGCGCACACATTTAATCCCAGCACTTGGGAGACAGAGGCAGGCGGATCTCTGTGAGTTTGAGGCCAGCCTGGGCTACAGAGTGAGTTCCAGGAAAGGCGCAAAGCTACACAGAGAAACCCTGTCTCGAAAAAGCCAGAATAAACAAACAGACAGGCAGACAGACAGACAGACAGACAGATAGATAAAAATAAATAAGTAAATAAATAAATAAATACATACATACCCCTAACTGTGGAAAGACTTGAAGAGTCACTTCTGCAGAGAAGATACACAAACAGCAAACACGTGTCAAAAGGGGCTAAGCAGCTTGAGTCATTGGGCAATGGAGATCAAAGCCCAAGGAAAAGACCCTGACACACCAGCCGGGAGACTAGAATAAAAAGACCTGCATACCGAATGTTGGCAGGAGAGAAGTCAGGACTGAGCTGCTGATGGTGGGACAAGTGTGGCCACAGGCAGGGGACCACAGCCCCAGTGTCCAACAGGAAGTGGATCAAGACAGCGGGGTCTTCACTGAAGTGAAAAGAAAAAGCCACACCACTGCAGCTTACGTTGATGAGGAACTCCTACTCTGTTGAAGGAGCCGGACTCGGCTTGAGCATGTGGCATCATCTCATGCTTACCAAAATTTGGAAAATTCAAATTAGTCTGTAATGACAGAGGTCCACAGTTGGTTGAGACTAGCAAAGATGGGGAGGGGCAGTACATGGCATGGCCCAGGAGTTTAAGAAGCCCCTCGGGGGCTGGAGAGATGGCTCAGAGGTTAAGACCACCGGCTGCTCTTCCAGAGGTCCTGAGTTCAATTCCCAGCAACCACATGGTGGCTCACAACCATCTGTAATGAGATCTGGCACTCTCTTCTGGCCTGCAAGGATACATGTAGACAGAACACTGTATACCAATTAAACAGGGTTCATAGCACCTCACAGAGACTGAAGCCACAATCATGAAGCCTGCAGGGTCTGCACTAGGTCTTCCGTATATGTGTTATTGTTGTTGGCTTGGTGTCTTCGTGGGACTCCTAACAGTGTGAGTGGGGTGTCTCTGACTCTTTTGCCTGCCCTTGGGACTCTTCCTCCTACTGGGTTGCCTTGCCCAGCCTTGGTGGGTGAGGGCTTGTGCCTTGTCTTATTGTATCTCGTTATGCCATGTTCTGAAGGGAAGTTGAGTGGATCTGGGGGAGAGAGGAGGAGGAGGAGGAGGAGGACGTGGAGGAGTGGAAGATGGGGAAACTTCAGTCAGAATACATTGGAAAAAAAGGTGGGGGGCTGGTGAGATGGCTCAGTGGCTAAAGGCATCTGCCACCAAGTTTGACCGCCTGAGTTCGGTCCCCAGGAGAAGTCCTCTGACTTACACGCACGCACGCACGCACGAACGCACACTTTAAGTTAGTCATAACTTGACTACAGTGGTCAATTTTTAAACTCAGGGCTCCATGTAGTGGTCAGTGATTTCTGAGAATTAAACTCTGGTCATATATAGCTCCTACATTATGTGAGGCTCATGCTAATATTCACATCAGCAGTCTGAAGTATGGATTATTAAAACTTGGTTCTTACAGGGTCTAGATAGCAGTAAAGTCAATAACTGGTTCAGTCCAGGCCAGACACAGTCAGACTGCAGACCTCTCCCTGGATGTCACAGGTGTGCAGAATCTTGAGGGAGGCTCCCTGGATCTGTTTTCTTATGCACCAATAGGTGGCCAGGCTGGGGTATAGCTCAGTGGTAGAGCATTTGCTTAGGATGCATGAGGGCCCGAAGCCTGGCAAGTACATATGTGTTTCAAACATACAGATATTTCAGAGCTACAGCACAGAGGAATTCCCAACATCAAGGAGGAAGCCTCAACTGGGGTTTCGGTGGCATGGTGGCTTTCTTTCTTCAGAGATGAGTCCCCCGTAATAGTGGCCTGAGAGGTGCCCTAGCTCTTACTGGACCCCTGACTAGCTGCTCAAGTCTAAAACTGTAGCAAGCACTTGGGAGACAAAAACACCTTTGTTTCTCTTGATAGCCTAAAAGTGTCTATGTCTCTAAGCCTTGGGAGTGGAAACTAAATTACAAGATGAGATACAAGATCTGGCCCATTTTCCGTCATTTGCTGACGATAGCATTCCCCTGGGAAGAGACTCTCATGTTGCACCCAGGGATGTACCTATAGCCCGCGGCTGGCTTAGCACCAGTGTGATAGTTCAGCTCCTGTGCCAGCCTGGCCCTGTCTGGCCACAGGGCAGGCACCAGCAAGGATCGATCAATCGATCCATAGAGACTTCTTTTGTTCTTAGTTTTATGTTTGAAAACGAAACACAGCCAACTGTAACAAATCCAAACACCATGAGGCTGGAGAGATGGCTCAGTAGTTAAGAGTTCTGCTTGTCCTTGCAGAGGACCCTGGTTCAGTTCTCAGCACTCACATAGTGGCTCACAACCATCTGTAACTCCAGTTCCAGGGGATCCAACACCTTCTTTTGCCCTCCATGGGTACCAGGCACGCACATAATGCACAGATATAGATGCAGTCAAAATAGCTATACACATAAAAAAAGTCACATGCATGCATGCATGCACGCACACACACACACACACACACACGCACACGCACACGCACACGCACACGCACACGCACACACTCCAAACACCAGCGTTGTGAGGTGAACTGGAACTATGCCCCTTCAGTCCATTTCCCTATGGATGACTGTTACTGGCCCTTTTGTATACACAGACCATAGTTTTCAGTGCCCATCCAAATATATGCCGCATAGAGTCAAGAAAAGACTTTACTAACTGCTGTATAACATTAGTAAAAACAAAAGATTTAAAAGTTCCCTTGTAAGTGAAGGAAGCCAGTGTAGAGTCTCTGTGTGCTGTGATTTCTCCATATAACATTCTGGAAAAATCAGAACTATGGGTCCTGGTGAGGGCAGGCTGAATGCACAGCACCTGTGGAGTGTTAGAGCCATAGACCTTTCTGTATGGTCTGTATGGGTCTGCAACGCACTCTGCGGGTTACACTTGACATTCTGACTGGATGGAGAGATTCCCAGGTGACTGGTGAAACACTCCCTTAGCCTGGGAGCCTGGGATTCCGGAGCCAGCTAGATCACTGGGGCTCTGACCCAGTCAATGGTTCCATCTCCTGAAGGATTCAGAATTCAAACAGGCTATTGGGAAGTGATGGAACTGGGTGGTGGGGCCTGTAGATGACTGGGGTGCATCTGAAGGGTGGTTTTCAGCCATGACTCCCTCCTTCTACTCCCAGAAGCTCATGAGGTGAGCTGCTGTCCTCTGCAATGCCCTCCTCTGTGACGTTTCTGCCTTGCCCTGGACTGTGAGACCACGGGCTGAAGCCACAAGGCCACACAGCTCTTTCCTTCTCTTACTTGTCTGGGTCAGGTGTTTCGTCCCAGTGATGAGAAATGAGTTAACACCGAGGCCCACATTTGTCCAGACCCATAGGATGTACAGCATGACGATGACCCTCCAACCCCACCCCGTAAGCCAGACTTTAGTTAGTGACACTGTCTTAGTGGCTCACAATGAGAAGGAGTGTGTCGCACTAAAGCGAGACAGTGTCGGCTTTTCATCACCGTGACAGAGTACCTAGGAAAACTAAGGAGGAAGGGCTTATTTTGGCTCAGCCTCAGAGCTGTCAGTCCATAGTCACTTGGCCTTTTACTGTGGTCTGTGCAGGGGCAGAAGTGCAAATCGGGGCAGGCTGCTGACTTCACGGGGAGGGGAAGGGACCAGACTAGGTGTATGTATCCTTTTAGTTACCTACAGATCTACTTCCTTCAGCGAGGCCCTGCCTCCCAATAATGCCCGGGTATTGAGTCCATCAAGGGATCCACCCACTGATTAGTTTGGAGCCCCGTGAATGCAAAAACACACTCTCACCACTGAGGGAATGAGACAGCCAAGTCTGCGTGATGGTGGCCCAGGAACCCAGACTTAAGAGTGCTGGAGAGACATCTTCCACTCTGGAAATGGTTGTGAGAGATTACAAAGGAAGTCATAAATCTAGGCATTTACCAAACACATTGGTGGGGACCATGGTGGGGCAAAGGTTCGGGTGGGGGTGGGGGGTGGGGGGTGGGGGGTGGGGGGTGTTATAGCAAAGAGAGGAGAGTCCTGTCTGCTCAGGCCTCAGATGCTATCTGATGACATTCTTAGCTTTGGATTGGTGGAAGCCAGTCGTATGCTGGGACTACATTGTAAATGTTTTGAGAGTCACGAGGCTGTTAGGTCAGCCACAGGAGTGGCTTTCAAAGGTACTAAAATAGTCCAAGATAATCTGGCCCTGGTCTGCAACATTTTAACTGTCCGCGAGCAAGCCGTCCAGTCATTTGTCCTTGTAGAGTCTGTGAGAAGGGTGCCACCTCCCCACATCACCCTCCCTACACCCCCGGAAACTTCAGTTCCCAGTTTACCCAGGATCCGGTCACCTCCCAATGATGTGTTATCGAAGCACAGAAAGAACCCTTTGCACATTCTTGGTCTCACTGATAAAAGAAGTCTAAAAACAGCCACAGAAGGGAACGCAAGGACAACTGTTGAGGTCAGAGAAAGACTCAGAGAGAGACAATGGTTCTGAGAATTAGCAGCAAGGTGTGTGGCGGGGGAAGGGGGAGATGGAAGGACAGAGAAAGCTACAGTTTGGATAGAATAAAAGTGAAAAGACCAGCACTTGGGAGGCAGAGCCAGGCAGATCTCTGTGAGTTCGAGGCCAGCCTGGACTATCAAGTGAGTCCCAGGAAAGGCACAAAGCTACACAGAGAAACCCTGTCTTGAAAAACCAAAAAAAAAAAAAAAAGTGCAAAGATGAACCACGCTTTTGTACTTCATAGATGTATTAAGTGAGATGGTAATGGATCTGGGGTCTGAAGGCAGCACTCTGCCCTTTCAAGACAACCACAGGGCCATTTTCCCTTAACATGGTCTGGTTTAACTCATCGGGATAGCTTAAGATAGGCAACACTGCCTATCTTACCCAACATGGCTGTGGGTTTGCCGTCCAGCTTCGTTAGATCCGGCACAGAAGGAATAGCTAATTATAGTTCAGGTACCTTGACCCTTTGGCTTTGCAGACAGCTTAGAGCCCTCCACATCAGTTGAACTTTAACCTTAAGCAGCCTGTGGCTCTTCCCTCACTGAAAGGCCAGTGATAGCTTGTTTTTGACCCAGGCATCACAGCACTTGAAACTGACATCCTTTAAAAACTGTAACTCTCAGTCCAGCGGTGGTAGTACACACCTTTAATCCCAGCACTCAGGAGGCAGAGGCAGGCGGATCTCTTTGAATTCAACACCAGTCTGGTCTACAGAGTGAGTTCCAAGACAGGACAGGACTGTTTCACAGAGAAAACCTGTCTTGAAAAAGCAACCAACCAACCAACCAAACAGACAGACAGACAGACAAAAAATGTAACTCTCTGCTTCTCAGGGTCTAACTGAGAACCCATTCTGCCATTTGCTTCAGAGCTGATGCATTGGTATTCCTGTCTCAGAGGTTCGTGGGAAGGAGATGGCTTCAGAAGGTTCTTACATCCCTTTCTTCCTGCCTAATATCCCCAGTCACCTGGGTTTACCAACTGGGGACTGAGCATCCAACACAGGAGTTTTGTGGGGGAAAATTTCATATCAACTTTAATAAGTTTCAGGCCAGGTTTTCTTTAAACTCAAAACCCTAAAGGATGTTCCTGTTGTTTGGGTGTTTTTGTTTGTTTGTTTTTGTTTTTTAATTTTCCTCTTTGATTTGAGGGGTTTTGTTGTTGTTGTTGTTGTTTATTTTTTTTGAGACAGGGATTCTCTGTGTAGTTCTGGTGCCTGTCCTGGGTCTCGCTCTGTAGACCAGGCTGGGCTCGAACTCACAGAGATCCGCCTACTTCTGCCTCCCAAGTGCTGGGATTAAAGGTGTGTGCCACCCCCCACCCCCACTTGGTTTGAGATTTTAAACGTGTAGTTTTTTGAGGCACAGTCCCACTATACAACAGAGGCTGGCCCTGAAGTCATGATCTTCCTGCTTCAGATATTATATGTGCTACTATGCCTGGTTCAAACAAAATATCTCTCTTGCTTCCTTCCTCCCTCCCCAACACATCCTAGGTATAAGCTACGATCTGTCTTTTGTCTTCTGTCTAGGCATATCCATATGCACACATATAGAAATAACATAAGTGATACACATCCATGGCAGAAAATAAAAGCAAAACCACGGACCACGGATAGCCAACTCTTACTACACACCCCTAAGTACTGAGCTCAGTACTTCTCTGCTCTTTTTCTATGTACACCTGTTTTTTTTAATATTTATTTATTTATTTATTTATTTATTTATTTATTTATTTATTTATTATGCATACAGTGTTCTACCTGCATCCCTGCAGGCTGGAAGAGGGCACCAGATTTCATTACAGAGGATTGTGAACCGTCTTGTGGTTACTGGGAATTGAATTCAGGACTTCTATAAGAGCAACCAGTGCTCTTAACTTCTGAGCCATCTCTCCAGCTCCATCTTTTTTTTTTTTTTCTCAAGACAGGGTTTCTCTGTGTAGCCCTGGCTGTCCTTGAACTCAGAGAGCCGCCTGCCTCTGCCTCCTGAGTGCCAGGATTAAAAGAATGAGCCACTACGCTTGACTTATTTTATTGTTTTATTTCTAAATGTTTCTTGCTGTTGTCGTTTTTGATTGTAAGTACATCTCTACGGTATAAGTAACCCTTCTCAACTAATACATCATGAAATTCAGAATGTTTTACCACTGAGAAAGTTAGAAGAACTCTGGACACTGTAAGAACCTCGGGCAGCTCACCTGCTGAAGGGGTGAAGTGGGGGTGAGGACTCCTGAAATCTTGCCTCCTCTGGGCCTTGAACTAGGCGTTTACAAGACCCCGCCCATTTCTATCCCTTAGCCTCAGGCGTCTGGTTACCGCCCCTGCCTGGCCCCATAACTTTCCTGCAACAAACCCTCAACAAATTAGAAGTAACTTAAATTCCACTGGGAGGGTAGGGGAGAGGCGGGGTGGCTAGCAAGAGCCTGGGGCTCAGAGGGAGCGGGTTTCACGAGCTGGTGAGCTTTCCACGCCTCAGAATCTACCTTTCCACCACATTCTCCAGAGCGCTGGTCCTCAGCGCAGCGGGCAGGGTGCCTGAGGCTTTGCCTTCTGGACTCAGTGGAACCTCACTTCTGCAAAGGGTGTAGCCCCTAAGAGTGTCGTCTCTCCTTTTAGGAAACAGGACCTGCTGGGCTTTACCTGTCCCAGGGTAACTCCTCCGCCTCCCTGCAGGCTGGAGCCACAGGAGGGAGGATTTTGAACGCACTTCAAGGATTCTCTGTTATGGGGGGAGGGAAGTCTTCACTAGCAGCCACTGCAAATACAGTCAAGTTTTCCTGAACAGCAACTGCCCTCTATTGCCGCATGAAAGGTTTCTTGCAGAAGTAAAATGCAAACCCACCTAGCAGGTATCTCCCAGTGCCCTAGCCCGCTCCGTGTCCGCCCTCAACCTCAGCAATCTTCCAAGGGATCTTCCCAGCCGCATAAACTCTCCAGGGTCCCCTGTGTGGCTGCAACCACGGTGCACCGAGGAGCGCCGGGCAGGGGCGGAGAAGGGAAACGGAGCCGCGGGTCCTGGGACCAGACACACACATCGCCCGCTGAGCCACGGTCACCGGCTCCTGCGCCGCTCTGAGCCAACCCGGGCTGATGAGGAACGCGAGTGTCGGGAAGGAAGGCGCTCTGGAACTTTCACCTTCGGTCCCAGGTCCTAGGCTCCAAGCTTGGCGGCACACCAGCCTTCCAAGGGCGGGGGTTGAGCGGTACGGTGATCCTGCTAGAGCCGACCGGGGGTGGGGAGTAAGGGTAGGCAAGCGTGAGGGGGCGTGGCATGCTCCGGGCCCCGGAGAGGGGTTCCAGGAAAGAGGGTGGGGGGCGAGGCTGGAGAGGGGCTTGGAGGAGGAGGGATGGGAAGGCGTGGGGTCTGGGTGGACAGGGGCCAGGGCTCTGAGTCGGGGAGGGAAATGAAGCCGGGACGGGTTTGGGATTGCAGGGACGCGGGATGGAGCTTGAGTAAGAAGGAATGGGGAAGAATGGGGAGGGAGGGGTGGGCGTGGTGCTGAGGTTTAGCAGGGAGGTTTTCAGGGAGGAGGGATGGGGAGGGATAGGGGCGTGGTGGAGGTGTTGGGGCACTGGGGAAGGGGCTTGGAAAGAAGGCTGGAGGCGGGGCAGGGGGCGTGGGCGTGGGCGTGGTGGCCGGGAACCCCACGTGGCTCGCAGGGCTGAGTTCACACTGGTCCGCAGAGCCTGTGCGCGCTTCCTCTTTGGCACTTCAGCGCGTCCCGACCTCAGGTCCGGGCCACTAGAGTCCGGGGTCCCTGGGAGCTCGGGGTCCGCTACCCCTGGCGTCCTGGGCGGGTGGCCGAGGGGCGCAGGAGCCACCTCCTCCGCGACCATGCGGAAGCCGGACGGGAAGATCGTGCTGCTGGGGGACATGAACGTGGGTAAGACGTCGCTGCTTCAGCGCTACATGGAGCGTCGCTTCCCGGACACGGTCAGCACCGTGGGCGGCGCCTTCTACCTGAAGCAGTGGCGTTCCCTCAACATCTCCATATGGGACACCGCAGGTGAGGGCGGAGCCGCGGGGACAGGCTGTCTTCAGGGCTCCGCGGGGCCGAGGAGTTGTCTCCCCGCAGACGCGAGGTCTCCACCTCGGGTTGTGGCGTTCACTGCCCCTCTGTCCCCACTTGTCCCTCCCTGCTGATTGGGAAACTCTCCAGCTCAGCCCACCCTGTGCGTCTTCGCGCAGATCCAGGTTATCCTGGAAGAGATCGCTGGTCCGCACGACTCCGCATCATAGGTGTTTTAAGTGCCTCCTCAGGGTACCCTCCTTTGGTGTGCCTGACAGCTTTGGTGTCCCTCGAGCTGCTATTATTGGCCCCTTAATGAATGAGGAAACTGAGGCAGAGAGCGTTGGACCGGCCCGCTGGATGTAAGTCGACTGGGGAGTAGAGCTGGAATCGCCTGGCCTCTGCAACTCAGGGTTATTTACCCACTGCTGGGTCTTGGCTGGTGCGCAAGTCATGTGGGTGGAATCGCAGCTTCCTGTACTGGCATTTTTAAGATAGGTAATGAATTATTTTTAGTGCGTGTACTGCTCGTAGATTTTTCGGCGGTTCATCTTCGTCTTGGACTTCACAGTTTAGCCCTGGTTTGTTTTGTGTTTTCTTCCTTTTCCGTGATAAATAAGATACTTTAAGTGAACAAAAACAAACAAACAAACAAACAAACAACAAACAAACCCAGAAATGGTGCGGTATAGATTTCATGGAGTGAGGTTTCTGATGTCTGAAACTCCAAGTTCTGATGTACTCAGAAGTCTTGCTTCTAATCCCTGACTAGCATATCAGTCTGTCGGATAGTAATGCATTCTGTGATGAAAACTGAATTAGTGCCGGTCTGGGGCGCCTTCTCCGGTGTCCTCGTTCCTACTCTTCCCTGTTCCTTCCTTAGCCATCGTGGGGAATGCTCTGGTTCCTACTTTCTGTGTCTTTTCCTCTGACTCTGGCCTTCACTCTAGGTTACAGGCGAGGCCTCTGATTATTCTCAGACTCTCCACCTGCCTCCCACTGAGCACCGGTGACTGCAATCTCTGAGAATCTAGACCAGTCAGTCCCTTATCTCCTTCCCCAGTCTTGGACAGAACTCCGCCTTTTTGCTGGGTTTAACAGTCTTGCCTGCTGCCCTTGGTTTATGGGGGAGAAAGCAGAATTGGACAGCTTTTCCCCACATCTCTTGGTGTTTCTGGATTAGACACAGGTGTGTGGCCACAGCCTAAGGTTTCCGTGTCCCTGCAGGGCATGAAGTAGCTGGTTCACTTTGGTGGGCGGAGCCACTTTCTTCGTCCGGCCCAGGATGTGATGCGTCCGGAATCTTGGTTACCAGAGGATTTTGTAACACTGCTGATGTGATATCCTGAGACTTTGCTGGTCCCCTGAGTGGGGGTGGTGGCAGCTCAACTCATTTCCTGGCCTCCGTGGCTGCTTTTCTGTTCCTGGAACCCCAAGTGTGAAGTCAGATGACGCTGGAGCCAGGCGGGGTGGCTGTGCCCCTTCTCCGCATTCCTGACGTCTGTGCACACATACCAGGGGGACCGAGGTACAGAATCAACAGGGGCCCGCGTCACCAACTTTGTGCCTACTTTGCCAGTGACATCTGGGCTGCCGGTCACCTGGAGGGATCAGAGAAGCGGGGGAGCGGTTGCTGTTCAGGAGTCTGGGGTAACCAGCTTAAAGTCTCTGACCCTGCTCCAGTCGACTTTCAGCATAATTTACATAACTAAGGCTGACCAAAACTGGCTCTCCAGCTCTACGCTGCTTCTGGTGACCGGTACACGAGTGGTGGCGGTACACACTGTGAGGGCTTTGGGACTAAGGCAGAACCACAGCAGCTGGTCAGACTTTGTGTTTGGCTCTTGACTGTTCACTCAAAGCCAAAGCCAGTGTTTGGCCCCCCGGAGCTTGCCGGTGCTGGGTGTGGCTGGGGATGGAGCGAGGGGTTGGCTGGCTCCTGAGGCATCTTATTCTCTTAGTTTCAGAGGTAGCCCAGGGGCAGGCTCGTAGGGGACAGACCTTGTCTGTCTGGGTCCAGGCATTCCTCCCTTATGCTCTGGTTACTCACACGCCTTTCCCAAATGGTCTGGTAGGGAGAGAGGGCCCCACTCACCCTTTGTGGTGTGGTCAGGCCAGGACACAAAACTGCCATGATCAGAGCTGCCAACAGTGTGGTGGTGTTACCTGCCGCTAGCAAAAAGAAGCCAAGCATCATCCATGTGCTACGTTCTGTTTCTGGCTCGGACCTCTGCACAGCAGGGCACTGACCAGGCTAAACAGCTGCCGTCTTGGGGCCATCCAGTTGTGCCTGCTTCTGGAAGATCATCTCATGGGCTGTAGGTGGACTTTTCTTTCCCGCCTGCCAGTTCTCAAATAATCAACATGGAGACTTAATATGAAATATAAATGGTCAGTCCATAGCTCAGGCTTATTACTAACTAGCTCTTACAACTTAAATTAACCCATCTATGTTAATCTACATTCTGTCATGTGGCGTTAACTCTCTTTCATCCTGTACTTCCTGTTTCCTCTCTTTGTCTCACTGGTGACTCCTCCGACTCTGCTCTTCTTGTTCCCAGTGTCCTTAGTCTGGTTTTCCCACCCAGCCTTATCCTATTAAGCTATTGGCTGGTTAGCTTCCTTTTTTTTTTTTTTCTTTCTGAGAGAGGGTTTCTCCGTGTAATTTTGGTGCCTATCCTGGATCTCACTCTGTAGACCAGGCTGACCTCGAACTCGTAGAGATCCACCTGCCTCTGCCTCCCGAGTGCTGAGATTAATGGCTTATGTCACCCTCCGCCTGGCGTCGGGTCAGCTTCTTATTAACTAATCACAGTGTGGCTTACACAGTCTACAGAAGGATTATTCCACAACAATGGGCTTGTTGACTAACATGCTCTCATGGTGGGGGTGGGAGGGCCATGGGACCCTCACCTGCATATCCAGCTGCTCCTTGACACCTGTGTATGAAAGTTTGCTTCAATTGCACGTGGTCTCTAGATGGGCTAGAGTATATATAGAGAGGAAGGGAGGAAGTAGGGGAGGGGGGTCCCATCAACGAGGCTATGGGGAAGTCCTCATCTCTGCCTAGTAAAGACTTTTCAGTACAACTTTTTTTGGGTGGAACACCACACCCCTGTAGGTCATACTCACCTAAGCTCTATAAGGAAGCCCAATAACCAAATTGGTTCCCTAGAGTGAACTTTTTTTTTTTTTTTTTTTTTGGTTTTTCGAGACCAGGTTTCTCTGTGTAGCTTTGCGCCTTTCCTGGATCTCACTCTGTAGACCAGGCTGGCCTTGAACTCACAGAGATCCGCCTGGCTCTGCCTCCCGAGTGCTGGGATTAAAGGCGTGGGCCACCACCCGGGCTTAGAGTGAACTTTTATGGACTCATGCCCTGGGACCTGAGAGGAGGAAAGAATTTTAGCAACAACAGGCAACTCTGTTGCTGGTCTTGGCACTTGAGAGTCCAGAAGATAAAATCAAGACATGAGTTTCCCACCCAGCTCAGACTATTATGTTTTTTTCCCCCTGAGACAGGGTTTTTCTTTGTAGCTTTGGAACCTATCCTGGATCTCTTTCTGTAGACCTGACTGGCCTCGAACTCACAGAGATCTGCTAGACTCTGCCTCTCAAGTGCTGGGATTAAAGCCCTGAGCCACCACCACCACCTGGCCAGACTATTGTTTTGAAGGCAATACAATAGTATGAGAAAGTAGCCTAGGTGCCTGCCTGTACAGACCCCTACAGGCTGGACACTCCTCAGGTGTTTGTCCTAACCCTTTTTGGCTGCAGCCTCAAAGTCCCTGTGGTCCAGGCCACTGAGAAAGCTTCACACTATCACTTTTCTGATGGTAGTACCTCCCTCTGTCTTTCTCTTCCACACTTTAATACAGATGTCAGGGAGAGCCAGGTCACACCTCCAGCCTTCGCTTGGAAGGTGCTCAGTTTCATCACCTGAAGACTTTGTCTCCCACACAGCTGTAGCAGGAAACAAATCAGTTTCCTGAGACCATGTCTCTTCCTTCCCAGTTCCTCTAACATTTTTTTCCAGGAGACTCCCCACCCCCCACCCCCACTTTTTAAAATTTATTTTTCTATTA
Source organism: Peromyscus leucopus (assembly GCF_004664715.2). NCBI lineage: Eukaryota > Metazoa > Chordata > Mammalia > Rodentia > Cricetidae > Peromyscus > Peromyscus leucopus. The sequence goes on along the minus strand of NC_051077.1, from coordinate 1,435,082 downwards.
TTGGCTTGATTAAGTATAAATTCTTATCCCAATTGTGAAATGTTTCATTGAGGCTTGCCCAGTCATTGAGTAAAACCAAAACTTATTATAAGTCACAGTCATCCTAGGGTCCCCCCTGCTATGTAGCCTCCCTGGTTCTGTGGGTTGCAGTCTGATTGTCCTTTGCTTTATATCTAGAATCCACTTATGAGTGAGTACATACCATGTTTGTTCTCCTGGGTTTGGGTTGCCTCACTCAGGAGACTTCGCCAGCAGAGTCTGAGTCTTTCCGCTGATCCGGAAAACTAAGGTGATAGAGGGCTGGCTTCCCTCTGCTTCCCCACCCGTGAACTTGCCACAGCCCATTTCCACAGCCCTTCTAGGCAGTCCAGGCCAGTTCTTCACTGCCCACCAGCTCCTGACCTCCCTCTGCCCGTGGCACATCTGGGTCACTTCACGTAAGTCACAGCGGCATCCCATCTCCATCGCGGCATCTCTAGGGCTAGTGTTTATTATTTGGGTCGCTGCTCTAGCTAGTAGAAACTTTGTGTTATCGTCTCCTGGTCCGGAAGTCAGCAGTCCTCAGCCGGCTACAGTCCAAATGACAGCAGTGTTGTTCCTTCAAGAAGGAATCCCTTCTCTTTGCTGCTTCAGCTGCTGGAGGCTTCCATGGCTCCTGGCTCCTTTTTGTCTTCTGTTCTGGAAGCCAGCTGTGGCTGATGGAGTCTCCCTGGAACCCTGTGATTGAGGGTCCTGGCCTCCAGGATCTCTCCTTGTGTTGAGGTTGGCTGAATAGCAGTCCTTGTTTTACCCTCTGCCTCCGCTATTCTTGTAAAAACTTTTCAGGTGGGCTGCAGTCGGGCATAGGAGGTACCCCACCCCGTCAGCTTCAGCTCCCTGGGGCAGGCTTCTGGTTGTATTTTCCGCTTTGTTACAGTGTAACTTCTGGCAAATACTGTCACAGCTGCTTTGGAATCTCCCAGCCATCAGGCAGTGAGGGTACCTCTTGTGACCCGGTAATGACTATTTTGAAGGTCAATGTGATTTCCTCAGAGCCTGAAGCTTTTGTAATTTGAATATTCTATAACTGCTGGCCAGGGTGTCCTGACTCCAGACTCAGAGGACTTTGTGACTAGTCCTTGTTAACAGTTTTCTCTCCTCCTGTAAGTATGCACAGAGATGGAATCTACAGATTTCAGGAAACAAAGAGTTCAATGTGTTTGCTTTTTCCTTTCGTTTTGAAAATTGAGGTGTATTTACCACACACATTTTGTGGAATACTCAGAGACAACTAGAATTAAAACAAACAAATTTATTATTATACTTGTTGCTCATGTACACACATACACACACACACACACACACACACACACACGTATGTATAGACAGGCACATGCATGTCACAATGTGCATCTGCAGGTCAGAGGATAATTTTGTGGCATTGTTTCTCTCTTTCTGCCATGGCCTCTGGGGATGGAACGTAGATCATCAGCCTTGCATACCTACAGAGTCATCTTGCCAGCCCCAGATTATTAGAATTTTATTGAAACACTTGAGCCTGGAAACTTTCCAAATGGGGCATTTTCTTGAAAAGCTACTGGCCTAAGTGGAATTAAATTAGAAAACATGAAATACAGTTCCTCAGGGTGTTTTTATGTAGTGCTCAGAGAGCCTAGGCGTGGTGTTACTTAATCTACGATTCTACTCCTATTCTCTAGAAGAAACATGTGTCACAAAGAGTGTTGACACTGTCCCCGAACTTGCCTGGCTAAGGCACCATTTTTGTATGTTGTGGCTCAGTTTTCTTTAGTTAAAATTATTTAACGTGCATGGATATTTTGTCTGCATGGAGTATCTTCTCCACTCCAGTCTTGCAAGGCTGATACAATGTCACAGCAGTCTCAGGGGAGGCCTCTTTCCCTTAGAATGTGCTCCATCAGCCTCCCTCTTCGCCTTTGAAGGGCCCTGGCAAGCTGCAGCAAGATTCGTATGCACAGGGAGTTTACACAGTGAGGAAGTGGCTGAGCTGGAATGGGAGCCTGGTGAACTGCTCCAGGGTTTGGGGACTGAATCACCGACCCCTGTCGTTCCCTTCCCAGGATGACATCATACTCAGGAGAGAGTGGAAGGAAGAGCTGCTCAGTATTTGTGTTCATGACCCGTATGTACATGCTCGTGCACATCACCGCACAGTGTGTCATGAGCATGTCACTTCCGTGAGCTGGAGGGCATGACTGCTTGGGAGTATACTAAGGTGGCCACTTACTAACTGGAGGAATGTGTTACGACACCTCAGCACTCTTCTCTCCCGTCATATGCTCTTCCCAGTTGACGAGCACTTTTGAGTGGCTGAAGTCTACAGTACTCTGCTGTGCCTGGCCACGGGGCAGGATGCCTCCTTAGGCTGCAGAGGTCCTCATTCTGGCGGAAGACTGTGCCACGCAGTCAACTCCTGGTGCATGGAGTCCTGGAGACAGAAGCACATCGTCTTAGTCCTCCGTCAAGAGTTCAGGATGTGCTGCTTGTGGACACCTGGATTACAAGCTGAGCCAGGGGCGAGGCATGAAGGGCTGTCCGGGTAACAGAACACACTCCCGTGCCTGTCCCAAAGACTGAGAGCAGTCAGGGGCGTCCCAGTGCCTAGGGGTGGGACGTGATGTGCTTCACTCACGCAGCAGCTGAAGGAGCAGCTGCAGGGCTTTGTAACTGCTCAGGCCACGGGCTCCCAGCTCTCCTGGAATGACTGTTGCCCTGAGTGGACACAGGCAGGGAGCTGTCTGTCACTCACAGATGCACATGGACTCTGGGCTACACTCTGGGGGAGGAGCTTGGCGATTGCACAGTCTTGCCTCATTGTCCAGTGGGAACGTGGGCAACTAAAAGCTGCAAGCTTTTCTCCAAGAAGGGCTCTATTCAAGATAATGCTAGGAGTGCTGGTCAGAGCAACAGGGCGAGGAAGAAAATAGGCATTCACACCGGAAAGGAATACGTGAAATGGTCTTGAGTCTGCACACACCATGCTTTTGTGTACAGAGAAATGTGTAAGGGTTACGAAACCAGTTAGAGACGACAGTAAAGTTTCAGGACACCGAACTGAGTGAAATGGGGACATGAGCACTCCGAGGTATGGCTGGGGGAAGGTTTTTATTATAGATATGAGGAAGAGTACAGCCAGAGGCCTCTGGAAGAGCCCAGAGCAGGGAGAGAATGGAGAGGACCGAACATGGACAGCAGAGTGAACTAGGCCATGAGAGGAGTGGGGGGAGAGAGAGAGAGAGAGAGAGAGAGAGAGAGAGAGAGAGAGAGAGAGAACAAAGAGGGCAAAAAGAACCAAGAGAGCCAAGAGAGCACGTGGCGGGAATGTCAGGATTACTAGGAATGAGAACCTGGGGGAAAGGAAGTGAAGCCCACAGGCTGGGGGGGGGGTCAGGGTAGGGGGCAGGTTGAGAAGAGCTGAGAGGAGCCACAGGTCCTGAGCATGCCTGGAAGAAAACCTCTGCTTCGGTATTCCAATAGGCAGGGTAGTTAGCCGTCTGTCCCCAGTTTCTTTTGGACCTGACACAAATCCGCTCACAAAAGAGGGCTGCATTTCTGTATGCCAACAATGAACTATCTGAAAAATAAGACATTGATTGTTTTCAAATAGCATTAAAAATAAATCAGATATTGGAAATTGATTCAATCAAGGAGGTGAAAGAGGTGTATGGTAGTTTGAAAGTAATTGGCCCCCATAATCTCGTAAGGAGTGGCACTGTTAGGAGGTGTAACTTTGTTGGAGTGGGTACAGCCTTGTTGGAGGAAGTGTGTCACTGTGGGAGCGGGCTTTGAGGTTTCCTATGCTCAGGAGACTGCCCAGTGTTTCTGTCGACTTCCTGTTGCCTGCAAGATGTAGGACTCTCAGCTCCTTCTCCAGCACCATGTCTGGCTGCACACCGCCATGCTCCCCACCATGATGATAATGGGCCGAACCCCAGAAACTGTAAGGGAGCCACCCCAATTAAATGTTTTCTTTATGAGTTGCCGTGGTCATGGTGTCTCTTCACAGCAATAGAGACCCTAATTAGGACAAGCTGTGACATAAAACTGAAGTATTGATGACAGAAACTGAAGAAAGAAATACCTGGAAGGAGCTCACATGGTCATGCCTTGTGAGACTGTAGGTAAATGTCTATGCCGAAAATGATCTACAGATTCAGTTCTAGTGCTATTTTTTCACAAAAGCAGAGCGAAAGTCCCCCTCCTCCCCCAAACTTCTGTGGAACTCTGAAGATCCAGAATAGCCAAAGCCATCAGACCAAGACACCAGGGACTTCACACTACTTCACCTGAAAATAGACCACAAATAGAAACCAACAAGCCTAAGCACAGCCGCGCTGACTGATGGGCGTGGCAGGAGGCCAGAGTAAACTCACGCACTGGTGGTCAGTTGATTTTTAACGAAGGGGAGGGGACAATCTCTTCTTCAGTGATATCGGGAAATGTCCCTGTGCAGGAATAGGAACCTGGCCACTTCTCATTCTTTCCACAAAAATCCACGGATGTGGCACCAGGAACTGAGGTGAAGACATAAGGGGAAACTACTCCATTCTGTTCTGGGGGCTTGTTCTCTCTACTTTTTGTGTGGTCTTCAAGCAAAAACCCTCGGAGGCTGCCGAGATGGCTCTGTGGGGGAAGGACCCTTGCTTTACAAGTATGAGGACCTGGGTTTGGACCCCCGGGACCCAGATAAAAAGCCTGGCCTGCCTGTGTGCTCGCCTGCCACGCCAGTGCTGGGGGTCAAAGTGGAGGCGAAGACAGAAGGCTGGACTGATGGGCTGCCAGCTTGGCCGGAAGCCAGCAAACTCCAGGTTTGGTGGGAGACCCTGTTCAGAGGAGTAGATAGGTAGAGATGACTGGAGGGAGATGTCCGAGACCCTTTCCTGGCGGCCACACATGCGAGGGTGCATCAGCTGCACAACACGGCACTCATAGATAAACCAAGCAGGAAAACGAGATCGGCTCTAACTGAAAAGCACAGGGAGGCCTTCCTATGGAAGTCCCCTGCGCAGGCGGCCCTTTGCCGAGCAGGGAGACCTCCGCTGCATTTGTACGGTGTCTGCACTGGCCGCCGCTCCAGACTGTTGGAGGACACGTTTCCATCTTTCAGAGCTGGTGACCTCTTGCTTACTTAGCCAGCCATGTTTCCTACGGAGATTGCAAAACACATTCCAAACTTAATTAATTTCAAATCTGATTAACTCGGGGGTTAGCTGTAGCTGATACCATTTTTATGAAAGTGCCTCTTACCATCAGAGGCTGAGACCTTTCTGGGCCCTCCCAGCCAAGTTAGCAGTATGACTCAAGGTCACTTATAGAACTCAAGGTTACATGATATCCTGCTGTGTAGTCAGCCTGTGTACTTTCCTCCCCCTCCCCCTCTCTTTTTCTTTTCGAGACAGGGTCTCACTGTGTAGATCAGGCTAGCCTCTAACTCCCAGAGATCCACCTGCCTCTGCGTCTTGAATGCTGGGATTAAAGGCGTGCATTACCACACCCCTGCCTAGCCTATGAACTTAACCTGCCTTTAACAGAAGTGTGTAGCAACCAACCTCACCTGCCTCGGATTTCCCACGCAGTCTTAATGTTTACAGCCTAAACTAATGCATAGCTTCACTCTTTAGTTATGTACTCTTCCATGTTCCTGACCCAGAATAATGCATGTGTGCAAGTGTGTGTATGTGTGTGTATGTGTGTGTGTGTGTGTGTGCGCGCGTGCGTGCGCGCGCTGTGGTGATTGTTGAAAACAACCTGCAGATTTTAAAGCAACCTCCAACAAATATCCAACATAAATCAACTTGATAGCCATATTTTTGGAGTACTGTTTGTTATCTGGGTCATCGGTTGGGGTCACTTGGAGTCCATAACAACGTAATCCCTTATAAAACACTTAAAGATTTCTGCAAACTATCCCACACTCTTTCCCATGCAAGGCTTTCTTTAAAAAACAAAACCATTTTTTTTTCAATTGAAACAGAATGACATCACTTCCCCCTCCCTCTCTTCCGGCAATGCCCTCCCAGCTAGCTTCCCTCCAACACCTCCCATGTCCTCTCCGTCAAGTTGATAGTCCCTTTTCCTTTGATTGTATCTGTTACATCTCTCTCTCTGTGTGTGTGTGTGTATGTGTGCCCCCAAATATGTGTAAATACAACCCACTGAGGAGTCTGTTTTGTTGTCGGAGTGCTTATGGTTTCAAGCTTTGGACAACTGGTAAGGTGGTCCATCCCTGAGAGAGGCTGATTCTCCTTCTCCCGGCAGTCAGGAGCTGACTCTAGTTCTTTGAGAAGTTTTCTCCCTTCCATGTTAACCTGTCCATTGACATTGCCGCTGTTCTGTCCTGTTCATGCAGCCAATTCTAGGAGAGAGTTTCCCAGCAGGCTTCCCGGTATTCTGGCTCGTACAATTTTACTGTCGTCTAGTCTGTGATATTCCTTCAGCCATAGATGCAGGAGCTGTGATATAGATGTATCTGTTGCCGGGTGGGCTCCCCATGGTCCATTGGCCTCGGTATTGTGTCCAGCTGAAGTTTTCTGTGATGATCTCTGTCTGCTATAAGGAAAGCCTTTTTCTTTATTTCTTCCTTTCCTTCTTCCTTCTTTCCTTCCTTCCTTCCTTCCTTCCTTCCTTCCTTCCTTTCTTTCTTTTTTTTTTTTTTTTTTGGTTTTTTGAGACAAGGTTTCTCTGTAGCTTTGGATCTCACTCTGTAGACCAGGCTGGCCTTGAACTCCCAGAGATCTGCCTGTCTCTGCCTCCCGAGTGCTGGGATTAGAGGCGTGTGCCACCATCACCCAGCTGGAGAGCCTTTTTCAAATGAGGGATTGTGGCTACACTTATCTGTGGGTATAAAGATAAACTTTAGAGTGTCCTAAGGAGTTAGGCCGGTCTAGCAAAGTGGTAGCAGTAGATTCCTTCCTGAGGTCATGGCATCACTAGCCCTGGGAAGTTACCTAGGTGCCCAGTACTGGGCACGATTTCCCTGTATAGCCCAAGGTCATGGGCAGAAAATTTCAATCTTCTGAAAATGTACTTCTTCTTGCTGCCTCCCGTGCCCTCTCTCTGGCCCCTGGCATGGACCGTTCTACCCTCTATCACAATGACTCTGACAGCTTTAGGTGTCTGTTTTAGAATTTGACTTCTGCATACATTGTAATGTTATATTTTAACATGATAATCAGTTCGGATAAAACACTCAATTATGGATGATCTAAGAATGTTGCATTTTTTTTTTTCCTGAAGGAAACTGTCAAAATTGTTTTCGTCTAGGTCTGCACAGGTGGTTCTCTTAACACCTGCAGAAGGAGGACTTCTTCTCCTTGCCTTTTCTCTTTCTCTTATTGTGTAGCCCAGGCTGGCCTCGAACTCTGAGTCATCCCAGCCTAGGTGTTTCTGATGTTTGCCTGTCTGTCGATGGTTGCCAGAGCACATCTCTCCTGCTGCGTAAGTGATAGGTGACTGTCAAGTCCTGTTTCCCGAGAAAGAGCTGAATCGGCTGCTTGTCCCCCACCACATGTTTCTCAGAGGGCTTTGTAGGCTGCAGGAGGAAGGAGCTTTCCATTCAGCTAAGACCTTAGCGGGACGTCTGCAGGACTGTGCCCCACCAGAGCGCTTCTGAATAACGTATTTCAAGAAAGCCCCTTTAGACTTTTAATGTGGTTCTTGTGGTCCGGTCTTGACTTTGAAGCAAGTTAAAACTTGTTTGAAGCCGACTTTAGCTTCCTGCTTTAACAAGCAGACTTTGCAAGCGATTGGATTTTTGTTTGTTAATCGCCTTTGAGAATCAGTCGCCAACAGGCCGCACAGTGTCTATTGAAGGAAAAGGAGATCCGGAGGGTGGCTTTCTGAGGGTTCTGTGGGTGCTTTTGTCTTCACAGCTAAGTCTGTTATGCAAGTGTATTTTCCTGGTTGTAGAAGAACGTCTCTTTTCTTTGTGTTATTTGGTGTTATTGGGTTATTCTCAGTAAATTCTTGCTTCATAAGATCTGTGATTTCAGCTCTGGTCGCTGTCAGACCACCTGAGTGTTTTCCCAGCACCTCACTGGAATGCCCCAGCTACAGCATCAGCTGCTGTGAATTGTCATCTCTGTGAGCCGTGTGCTTTCTCTCCGCTTGTCCTTCAGGTGACCAAACAAGCCACTCAGATGGCACTGGTGAGCTGGGTGAAAATTCCCTGGCGTGTTTAACTGTGACGCTGACTCTGCCCCCAGAGTTCTCTCTGTCAGCTTGCCTTCTGTGAGGATCACAGTGGTTAGAAGTAGCTGTGGAGGCCGGGCGGTGGTGGCGCACGCCTTTCATCCCAGCACTCGGGAGGCGGAGGCAGGCCGATCTCTGTGAGTTTGAGGCCAGCCTGGTCTACAGAGTGAGATCTAGGACAGGCACCAAAGCTACACAGAGAAACCCTGTCTCGGAAAAAAAAACAAAAACCAAACCAAAACAAAAAAGAAGTAGCGAGCTGTGGTTCACCTTTTCACATGCTGCGTTTGGGTGACTGTGGTCAGGCATTTCCGACCGATTCAGCGTATGTTTCCACAGAGTGGGAAACGCAGTCCTGTGAATCCATCGCATTCTCGTTTTGTCTCCAGTGTGTACGGCATCGTATGCCTGTCTCTGAGAACAGTTCACCTGCACTCTGTGCGTGTCCCCTGCCAGGAAGCCGCGACTGCGGACGGAGCCGTGCTCATCGGTCCTTACGCTTCAGTGGCGTTTTGGATCTGCCCAGTCCATTATGTCCTTAGACTGTGACATACCAGCGTTCTTTTCTTATTTTTTAATGTGTGTATATGTGCATATGCTGTGTGGTTGTGTGAGGCTGATGTGGGGTGTCCTCCTCAACCGTTAACCTTATCTTAGTTTTTGAGGCAGGGTCTCTCCCTAAACGTGGAGGGGCTCACTGTTTTGGCTAGGCCAGCTGGCTAGCGGGCCCCAGGGATCCGCCCCTCTCCCCTATCTGTGCCAGGTTTACAGAAGCACACTGCCATCCCTTGCTTTTTAGCCGGGCCCTAGGGGATCCGAACTCAGGTCGTCCTGCCTGTGCATCAAGCCCTTGACTGACAGAGCCACTCCCTAGTGGCCACCATCATCCTTTTTGCTGACGTCTGTGTCCCCAGCATTTCTGAGAGTAGAACCTGAGCTTGACAGTGTGCGTGGTGTGAGGGGCGGGGACCTGAACTCTGGCTATCACCCGCCCTGCTGTCGATGTGGACAGTGGCTCCTGGGACCGTGGCCTGGCACTTGTTCACAGGCTCTTAGGTCCTCCTAGGTTCTGTGGTTCAGGGCAGGACATCTGCCCCTCCCCCACGCAGCCTGGGAGGCCTGCTTTGGCAGGTAGGTCCTTCGCCTCTCCCCTCTCGTGGGCAGCTTTTTGGGTTTACACCTCTTCTTCCTGTGTTTGTCAAGAGTGATAAAGAGCCGCACTTGGCTATTCATTTCTCACACAGTCAGACGGGAGGGCGAAGGTCGTTCCGGCGCGGCCGGTGGCCTTGGATGGGGTTTAAGGTTGAGAAACAAAGCCAGATGTGGTGGTGTCTCTGGGAATCTCTGTCCTCGAGTAAGTCTCGTGCTCAGGAAGTGAGTGGCTTTGCTGACCTGGTTCAGGGGTGGCGTTTGGGTTTTGTGACGCAAGTCCAGTGTCATCTGATCTGCTCTTACCAACTTCTCCTCGTCCACTGAAGTTCGGGATTGGCTTGTCTTGATTCTGAAGGCAGGACGAGGGCTGGCTGGGTTGGGAGGAAGGAGAATGCCTCTTGCCCTTCTGACCCTTGCACATTGTGGGGACACCAAGGAAAGGGAACTGTGAGTTTTGATCGCTTCATGGTTTCTGATTTCCTGGAGAGGGCGAAGGGTGGCGGCCTCCAGTCTGGGCCCGAGTGCCCCCGGGGCTGTTTCGGCCAGCCTCGCACACTCTGTGGCTTACCACAACAGAAACCTACCCTCTTGAAATTCCGGAGGTTGGATGTCTGAAGTGCAGGTGCCGGTGGCTGGCTGCACTGCAGGGCAGAAACCAACCGTCTCCTTCATCTGGGGGATCCCCACAGTCCTGCTCCCCAGATCCTGGCTGTACCTCTGTCTGTCTGACCCTCTACTCCCATGGCCATGGCTCACAGCCTGCTGAGCACTGGGCACCCTCCAGGGTGACCCTACCTTAGCTAGTCTCCTCTGTTTCCAGATAAGGTCACCGACACAGGGTGGGGATGAGGACTTGGGTTGCCTTTTTGGGGCACAGCTGAACCCACATTAGCGACTGTGGAGTAAATTTACCTATTTTTGAACATGAGTGGTGTTCCCCTGGCTGCCTGCTCACCTTTCAAGATGGAAGTGAAAGTTAGAAGCCTGTGTCAGGCTTCTGAGAGGCCATAGTGTCCTAAGTACCACTTCCCATCTGGGGCTGAGAACAGTGTATGGTCAGATGGTCAGAGACCCATTTGACCTCCTCTGGCTCCCCATCAGAGTGCCTGTGCCCAGGGCATGGGGAGAGGGTTCCTGGTTACCTATGAAGCCTTAGTATTTGCTGAGGGGAAGGGCTGGGATTTGAGATGCTGGAGCAGGCTGGGCAGTTAGATTCAGGCAGCTGGGATTGCTGGCAGCTGTGACTTGGCTTGTGATCAAGAAGAGGGAAAAGATACAGGCTTGATTGGCACTTGACTGGTGGCTGTGAAGGTCAGTAAGAAGATGCCGGTACTGTTTTTCTCCTTCACGGTCTCCTTCCTGTGATGATGGAGCATCCCCTGTGTCCTGGGACCTAGCCACCACACAGATTGAACAGGTGCAGATGGCCTCCACCTCAGAGAATCCGATTACATCTGTGTTGCTTAAACATAGCTCTGTCATGTGTAAACTGAACGGTGGTGATGTCGAATTGTGTAAAATAGATTTAGAAGTGGTCCAGACAGGGGACACTGTCTCAGTCGCTCTCTGTGGACTGTATAGTGATGTGAAGATGTAGCTATGTTGGTTAAATAAAATACAGTATTAAACATTATCCATAATTTTATAGTGTGTGTACATACATGTGTATTCGTGTGTGTTTGTGTGTGTACATATGCATGCATGTGTATATGGAGGTCAACCTCACGTGTATCCTTCCTCAGGATGTGGATCTCCTTGTATTTGACTCTCACTGACATGGAGCTTGGAGTCGGCTAGGCTTTCAGCAAGCTCCGGGATCTCCCTGTCTCCCATCAAATCCTGGCCTTTATTTTATACCTGAGTTCTGAGGATCAGAGTCAGGGCTCATGTTTGTAGAGTAAGCACTTCACTGGCTGAACCACCCCCAGCCCTACCCTTTTTAACTTTTTTTTTTTTGTTTTTGTTTTTGTTTTTCGAGACAGGGTTTCTCTGTGTAGCTTTGCACCTTTCCTGGGACTCGCTTTGTAGCCCAGGCTGGCCTTGAACTCACAGAGATCCACCTGGCTCTGCCTCCCGAGTGCTGGGACTAAAGGCGTGCGCCGCCGCCGCCACCACCACCACCCGGCCCCCTTTTTAACTTTTTAAATGTGGCTATTAGAAATATTTCACAGGGGAACGGCTCTTTTGTTGCTGTTGCTGGAGGGTGCTGGTCGTCATCCAGTGATTAAAAATAAGAGGAGGGGTTGGGGATTTAGCTCAGTGGTAGAGTTCTTGCCTAGCAAGCGCAAGGCCTGGGGTTCGGTCCTCAGCTCCAAAAAAGGAAAAAAAAAAGAGGAATCATTTAAAACCCACTGAGTGTTGTGGTACATGCCTTTAATCCCAGTGCTCAGGAGGTAGACGCAGGTGGATCTCTGAGAGTTCGAGGTCAGCCTGGTCTACAGAGTTCCAGGACAGCCCAGGCTGTTGTACACAGAGAAACCCTGTCTAGAAAAACCAAACAACCAAAACCAAAACAAGCAAACAACACTAACAAAACCATTTGTCGTATGCTGTAGTATGGTCAGCCATAGTGCCCAGGAAAGGAGCAAGCAAGCACCGATGATTCAGGCCTAAGGGGTCAGAGGACTCTGGAGATGGAGGAGACCAAGAGATGGCTGAGAGCATTTTGGGAAGGACATGGTTTTATGGACAAGATGGTGGAGGGGGTCCTGCTAGGGAAGTGGAGGGTTAGGCCGCGAAGGAGTAATAGGGGGAAGTTGAGGGCCAGGCTGGAAAGGGGCAGTGTGGGGGACTTTGATGCCAGGCCAGAGATGCTGCCATTGGCCTTGGAACGGGGCTTCACAGGGCTGTCAGGATGCCGGCAGATAGGGAGTGAGCTAGCTGACTGTGGGAGGTTGTCACCACCGCCGTGGCCACCCAGGTCTGGGTTTGGGGACTCAGAGTCATGTTGAGAATGAATCTGGTCACCTGGGAAGGGCGCCTGGGCTGGGCCAGTGTTGGGGTGAGGCAGGGAGCCGGGCGGCCTCCCAGCCTTTGACCCAGCTAATCTGGTTCTGGTGCAGGTGGCCTGGAGGGTGGCCTTTGATGGTTTGCTGGTGAGTGTCTGGGCAGGCAGTCCTCAGACAGGGTCACCTGTGTGACCTACAGGACTTAGGTCCAGCCTTCTCCCCAGAGATTCAGATTTATGAGCTCACTCAGGCAACTGAGGACCTGCTGTGTCTGCCAGACACGTCCCAGCGGTCTGACAGCCAGCCCCAGCTGAGAGCCACCACCCAGATGACATGAGGGGGGTGCAGGAAGCTGGGGTTCCTGCTGCAGGCGGCTTGGAAGGTGTTGGGATGCTGGAGATAACTGTGACAGTCTGAGCAAGGTATAGAACGGTGGTTCCTAACGCCGTGACTCTTCAATACAGCTCCTCATGTTGTAGTGGCCCCCAACCATAAAGTTATTTTTCATTGTTATTCACAACTGTAATTTTGCTGCTGTTATGAATCGAAATGTAAATATCTGCCATGCAACCCCTCTGAAAGGGTCATTCTAACCCCCAAAGGGGTCGTGACCCACAGGTTGAGAACTGCTGGTGTAGAGGCTTCTTGACCAGTGACTGAGTCACTCCAGGGTCACAGGACTTTCTTTTCTGTGCGTCTCCTCTGTGGACACTTGGAATAGGATTTAGGACCTTTGGATAATTCAGAAAACTCTCCAGACCCTAACTTTATTTCCCAGTTAGACCCTATATGTGGGTCCTGGGGACGAGCATGGGGAAGTGACTTTGGATTCCCCATGTAGAAAATTCCCTTTCTGATGGGACATATGTTAAAAAGATAAGAAAGGAGGAGGAAGTCACTTACAAACCAGCAAAACCTTCCTTGCTACATTCTCCGTCACCCCTAAGCCTTTAGGTGGGAAGGATGGTCCCAGACTTGAGGCCGGCTGCTGATTCCATTGTAGGCCCTTGTGTTGAACCCTGGCGGTCACCAGTGTCTCAGTGGCCTCTCATACTTTGAAGGCTGAAGGGAGGCTGTGTGCGCTGCAGGGGATTTCCACCATTGGATTTTCAGCAGAAACCACCGGCTAGGCCAGCGGGTCAAGAGGGGATTGAAAATGGGGAAGTGGTCAGTGGGGATGTGTCTTAGTGTCCCTGTTGTGCGGCTGTGAAGAGATGCCAGGATCAAGTCAGCTCGTATAAAATGAAGCGTTTAATTGGGGGCTGGCTTACAGTTTCAGAGGTTCAGTCCGTTATCGTTATGGCGGGGAGCGTGGCGGCATGCAGGCATGCATGATGCTGGAGCAGCAACTTGGAGCTTTACATCCTGATCCAAAGGGGAAGAGGGAAGCACAGACATTGGGCCTGGTGTGGGCTTTTGAAACCTCAAAGCTCACACCTCAGTGACACACTTCCTCCGTTCCAGGCCACAACTCCTAATCCTTCTAATCTTTTCAAACAGTTCCACTCCCTGGTGACTAAGCATCCAGAGATTCGAGCCGGTGGGGGCTGTTCTTGTTCAAACCACCACAGGGGCATAGTGCTACTTCTAGTGTTTGAAAAGTCAGGCCTCTTCCTGGGCGCATGGTCGTTATGGGGCATCAGACCCGGTGTGTGCTGGTCCTGGTGAGGGGTCATGGACCCTTCTGGTCACCCTTGGAACTGCAGCTCCCTGAGGCTGCGTCTCTGTGTGTTGTGTTGGGAATGGACCTTGATGGGTGGTCGAGAGATGATGTATCAGAGAGACTGGCTGTTGAGACCACTCTATACTTCTTGGGGAACCTTAAGAGTAACTGCACCCTTTCCTGAGGGCACAGCTCCCAGGAAGCCAAAACATCCCTCCAGTAGTGTTAGGCCCTTCCCCCCAGGGAAAGCACAGTAGGTTGAGACAGCCAAAGAGGATGTCTGGGTTTCTGTCTGGGTTGATGCTCTGGGAGCCTCCGAGGGGCTTCCTGAGCCAGAATACTAAGTTGCAGAAGGTCCCAGTGTGTTTATCTCATCTGAGACATTGTCAGAGGGACAGCCAGACATTGTCGGACCAAAACCCTGACCTGTGTGTGGCCTGCCTGGGGTGGCTTGTACAGGGTGTCCTCAATGGTACTGACTGTTTATTTTTGGAGACAGGATCTCTACATAGTCTTGGGTATGCTAAGCTCACGAAGTAGCTGGCTTTGAACTTACAGAGATCTGCATGCCTCTGCCTCCTGAGTGATGGGATTTAAGGTGTGTGCCACCATGCCTGTAGATATTGTTTCCTTAGAAAAGCCCTGGTGAGTGGAAGAGCCTCAGATGAAGCCTGTTGGTGTCACTACAGACCCTTGGCTTGCTGCCCCTCACTCTGTGTGTCCGCAGTGGAGGTAATGGGCAGCAGCCATGTACAGCAGGGCCCCAGGCAGCCCTGTCTCATGAACCTATGGAGACAAGGGGCCCCCTTTTCCTTGTTGCATGAAGATTTCATTACATGTTTTTTGCAGACATCCCTGGAGAGCTGTGCCTTCCACAGGACCATTCCCTCAGATACTTTAAAAACAGATGCAGATGGAATGTTCTAGATCTGGTATGTTGAAGGTAGTTTATGGCTGGCTATAAATGTTGGCTAAAGTTCACTGGACTTTTTTAAAGTAGAAGCTAAACTTATCTCTCCAGTAAAGCATTTGTGGGTTGAACTTGGAAACACTGGGGACATCTTAATTTCACTAAAAAAAAAAAAAAAAAAAAAAAAAAAAAAAATTAGGGGAGCTGGAGAGATGGCTCAGAGGTTAAGAACACTGATTGTTCTTCCAGAGGTCCTGAGTTCAATTCCCAGCAACCACATGATGGCTCACAACCATCTGTAATGAGACCTGGTGCCCTCTTCTGGTCATACATGTTGTATACATAATAAATAAATAAATCTTTTAAAAAAATTAATGTAGCTAATTAATTAATGTCACAGCTTGCCCAGACTGAGTCCTGCAGGTCTCCGAGGCTGCTGGGCCCTTGGCTGTGACCTTTGCCCCTGCCCCAACCTCTGCTCCAGCGCCCCTTTGTTTTAAATTTCTCGCTCACACCATCACAGGGGTATTTTTCCAGCTCCCATCCAGTGGGCTGTGAGGCCGCATGTGGCAGAGCTCGCTTGAACAGACTCCTCTTTCTTTGGGTTTGCCTGGGACTTACAGCATTCATCTGAGTTTTCCGTGTTTATTTTCTGTGGTTCTGGGTAATGGGACCCAGACTAGTGATCTCAGTTCTGGGTGCACAGTGTATCTAGCTCTTGGTCCTAGGGTCTGAGTATCAGTATTTTTTTAAAGTGCCACCCTCCACCCCCCACTCAGTGAGACTATGTGGGCAGGGTTGTGCATGATTTCTATCAGACACACCAACGCATTCAGTGATCTGGAACATAGAAATAAAAACCACAGACATTTGGACTCAAAGGCTGTTTGGCTTTGGGGAGACTGGAGACTGCAGTAGGAAGAGACTGGGCTTTTCTTCAGAGCCCCTGTAGCTGAGCTGGGTTATTGCAGGCCATTGACTTCTGTTTTCTCCTGGTTTGCCTCCGGGTGATTTTTAACCCTGGGGTAACAGCCAGTCAGTGAAGCACCAGGATTAGGGAGAAGGTCATTCATGGGTCACTGCCCATGTGACTAGCAAGGCTGGGAGACTGATTGCAGATGTATGGCTAGGGAGGCTAGAGCAGACTGAGTGTGCACTCAGGAGGGGTGAGTGGGAGGAATCAAATCCGTGGTTTATTGACCACATGCTAGGCACAGCGCTAAGGTGTTTACAGCGATGAATTCATTCCTGTTTTCTCAACCACCCCTCGGCAGGTGCTACTCATATTTTAACAATGGGGTGACTTACGCTCAGTGCCAAGAGGCTTGCCAAACTCACGGGGACTTCCTGTGTAAATTCTGGAATTCCCAGAAAGTCTGATGCTGGCTGCCAATGCCAGTGCTCTGGGAGGAGCCACGGCACACGATCGGTAGTTAGTTCCTTGGTGTTAACTGGGTTCTCAGGGAAGCCAAGCACCTTGGTGAAGGACCCAGGAACCCAGTGTGGTAAGGAGTGGGGGTGTAGAGGGTGAAATGCCCATGTGTTACCAGAGGGAGGGCCTCAGGATCCGCTCAAACCCGCCTGACTTGTGTACGAGTTCCAGGATACGTGTAATGTTACAGATGGAGACAGAGTGGGTTTGGGAAAGCCAATTCAGAAGGAAAGTCCTCTTGACATCCAGTTTCTCTGCCTTGTCTCAATGCCTGGGGTCCTTCCTTCCACGGTCCCTGCTACCCTTCAGTTGGAACCAACTTGTTATGGACACCCTGAGAGTCCCATTAGCAACTCCAAGAGCTACACGTTTTTTGTTTGTTTTTTTTTTTTCAAGACAGGGTGTCTCTGTGTAACAGCTCTGGATGTCCTGTGCCTTGCTTTATAGACCAGGCTGGCCTCAAACTCATAGGGATCCACCAGCCTCTGCCTCCTGAGTGCTGGGATTAAAGTTGTGCACCACTACCACCCTCCCAGCTGAGCTACAGATTTGAGCATGAAGACCAGCTGGGAAGTTCATCAGCTGGTCTAAGTTCTGCGTCTGATTTGCTGACGTCATGAATAGCTGGTCATACTATGACAAGCACTGTTCATTGACTGCTCTGTTGCACTCAGGGTTTCTTGTTTCACGTCTCCTATTTCCTTCAGTGTTTATCATCTTTATTTTTGTGTAATTACTATTTACTTTTTTTTTTTTTTATAAATAAAGCCTTTTTTTAGATTTATTTATTTATTATGTATACAGAAGAGGGCGCCAGATCTCATTACAGATGGTTGTGAGCCACCATGTGGTTGCTGGGAATGGAACTCAGGACCTCTGGAAGAGCAGTAAGCCATCTCTCCAGCCTGACTATTTACTTTTCAAAAGGCAAATTCTACTTTTTTTTTTTCAGGACAGAGTCTTGCTGTGTAGCCCAGGTTAGCCTGTAAGTCACAAACCCCCGGTTCCAGCTTTCTGAGCGCTGGGATGGTAGGCGTGTGCTGCCACACCAAGCTTCGAATCAGACAGTTTATCTGGGACAGAAAGCTATTTGAGGCGTGGGTGTTAATACAGCTCTTCTTTGTCCTTAGTGAACTATGTCACAGAGACTTGAAAAAAATCCTTTCAGGACTGGTGGAATGTCCCCACTCTGTGTCCTTATGGCCACACTCTTGTGAAATCTGGTGGCTGAACGGATAACATTCTCACTGTTGGAAACTTCATGATCTTGAAAGATTGTGCTGAGAGATGCGTGGTGTGTGTGTGTGTGTGTGTGTGTGTGTGTGTGTATTTGCACATGTGTTTGTGTATATACATTTGTGTGTGTGCCTGTGTGTGTTTGGGTGTATTGTATATACACATGTGTTTGTGTGTGCATGTACATTTATGTGTGTGTATGCATGTGTGTGTTAGGGGGAGCTTTTCTCTTGTAGGCAAAGATCTGTCTTGTCAGGGTTGTGAACTCTGTAGAGCGACAAAAGCCATGCATTCAAAGGATAGCTTTGCTTAGCTGGGCTTAAGTACTCTGTGTCAGAATGCAGCCATCTCAGAGTGATTGAAGGTGGGCTGGAGTTTGTTGCCATCTGGCTGAAAATAATAGTAGTGGAAAGCTGGCCCAGGACACAATCATTTCATAGTCCATGGAACCCTCGGCCCAAACAAGGTTCTGAGAACCCTTCGATACCTCAGTGGGATAGGCCCAACCCTTCCTAAGATAATAGGTTAAAATGTACTAGCTACAGACAGGCTGCCGCGGCTACACTGCTATGTTTTAAGATTATGAGTAACCTTGGCAAAGTAGTGATGGGAGGCAGAGGCAGTGGGATCTCGGTGAGTTCAAAGGCAGCCTGGTCTGCATAGCAACTCCAGGCAAGCCCAGGGATGGATACACACACACGGTGAGACCCTGTCTAAAAACAAAAACAAAAAAACAACAACCGTACAGTTGCAGCCTGTTTTTACAGGTGTGTATTTCAGTGTCAGCATGGTAAATGTCTGAGTGTCTTTTTCCTGTGTGATCAAATACTCCGATAGAAGCAGTGTAAGGAAGGTTCATAGCTCAAGATGCGGTCCATCATGGTGGGAAGTCACGAACGTGAAGCTCATGGTCGGAACAAGCTCCTTCTCCCCATTCGCACAGTCCAGCATCCCAGCCAGGGAGTGCCCCGTCACAGCAGCTGGGGTTCCCATCTCAATTAATTTGATATTTATGTATGCAGGCATGCCCAGAGGCCCTTCTCTAGATGATTCTAGATTCTGTCAAGTTGACAGCACAAGCCGCATGGTAACGAGATCACGGGCAGGTGGAATAACCACTGTGGCTTTTGAGGTGGTTACAGTTGTGATGCTGTTTGCGGTAGATGCCTGTGGGGTGGAAGACTTCCTGTCTGAAGACATCCTCAGGAGCACTTCTGCACCTCGCTGCTGGTTCTTGTGACATCGAGGGTGCAGCGCCATGTGCGGTGGCTTTCCCTGCCCTCACACAGCTGCTTCCTAAGCCTCTGCAGATGTGCTGCAGATGTGCGAACACTCCTGAGCTGCGGGTGGCTGGATCCTCACCCACTCGAGTACCAACCATTGAGTTCCCCCAGAATCGGATTTGATTGGTGACGCCTCAGAGTGGGGCACAGACTGTTACTGTTGGAGACCCATGACGGGGCTGCGGCTCAGTGGCGGGTGCTTACATCGCAATCTCGGTATTACACACACACACACACACACACACACACACACACACACACACACACACACACGAAGACCCCTGTGGGCAGTATTGTGTTTTTAAATTTTTTAAATTTGATGTGCATAGGTGTTTTTTGCCTGCACGAATGTCTGTACACCACTTGTGCAGAGGACAAACGAGGGCATCAGATCCCCAGGAACTGGAGTTACAGACTGTTGTGAACCATCATGTGGGTGCTGGGAATTGAACCCAGGTCCTCTGGAAGAGCAGCCAGTGCTCTTGGCCACTGAACCATCTCTCCAGTCCTGGCAGCTTGTGTTTAAGCACAGTTGTCTTTGTGTGTGTGTTGTGTGTGTGTGTGTGTGTGTGTGTTGTAAAGGCGTGTGGGCCCATGCTCACACACAGGCCAGAATAGGACACCCAGTGTCCTACTCTGGCACTGTCCATCTTTATCCCTTGAGATGACATCTGTCACTGATCTGGAGCTAGGCTAGTGGCTATGAGCTACAGCAATTCTCCTGTCTTTCTCCCCACCTCAGGCTAGGCTTATGGGTATGCATGTGGCCATGTCTAGCTAGCTTGCTTTTTTCTTTTTTCTTTCTTTCTGTTCTCTTCTTTTTCTTTCTTTTTTTCTTCTTGGAGACAGGGTCCCAATGCTAGCCTAGAACTCCCATAGATGTACCCTACACTGCCTATCAAGTGCTCCTGAGAATTATAGGCACACCCACCATGCCTGACTACGTGTAGCTTTTTACGTGAGTGTGGGGATTTGAACTCAGGTCCTCAAAGCATCTTGTTTTAAAGTGAGAACAGGCAACCACCCTCTCTGGTCAGGAGGCCCCTATGTGTCCCTCGTCCTGAATCCTGACAGTGTTGGGTGGTGAGACAGTGTGAGGACTGCTTCTGTTGTCTGGGGCGGAGAGCTCAGCTTTAAATGGTCACAGGGCCAGCTTTAGCAGGGCATGGAGTCCTGACTGGTCACCTGGACCAGCTGTATCTGGCCATTAGTGTCTCAGTCCCCTGCCCTGGGATCCTAAATCCCCTGGGGAGCGAGGTGGGGGAGTCTGCCCACAGCGTTGTGGTGGGTGCATCCTGAGACGACTAACCGTCTTTCTCTGTTTGCTTCCTGCCAGGGCGGGAACAGTTCCATGGCCTGGGCTCCATGTACTGCCGGGGGGCGGCCGCCGTCATCCTTACATATGACGTGAACCACCCACAAAGCCTGCTGGAGCTGGAGGACAGGTTCCTGGGCCTGACAGAAACAGCCAACAACAACTGCTTGTTTGCCATTGTGGGAAACAAAGTGGACCTGGCCATGGGGCGGGCCACAGAGGGCGGGGAGAAGGAAGGAGAGGCCTCTGGGAAGGCAGGCAGCTGCGTCTCCTCCAGGGGACCCAGGCAGGTGCAGCTGGAGGATGCAATGGCCCTTTACAAGAAGATCCTGAAGTACAAGATGCTGGATGAGAGAGAGATGCCAGCCGCTGAGCGGATGTGCTTTGAGACCAGTGCCAAAACCGGGTACAATGTGGACCTCCTGTTCGAGACCGTGTTTGACCTGGTGGTGCCTATGATCGCCCAGCAGAGGGCTGAGGAGCCGTCCCAGATTGTGGATATAGCCAGCTGCAAAACACCCAAACGGACTAGATCTGAGTGCTGCACCTGATGGCCGAGGCCTCCCTCCCGTCACCTGGTGTGTGTGGGAGCCACCGGGCTCAGAAGCATTTCACAGAACACTGCGTGTAGAGGGCAGTACGTGGAAACGACCACCCGCTGCTAATCCAGGCCAGGGTACCCAGCTACCTTTGGGTATCAGGAGGTGGGACTCAAACCCTCTGTGGAGCCAGCCTGATGCCACCTGTCTGCTGCTCTGTGCCTGTCAACCACCATCATGGAGCCTGCAGTCTGGGGACCTGCTTTGGATTGGGCTTAACTCTCACGGTCACTGGTTACTACATCGTGCACCATGTCTGTTCTCTGTGATTCATCTACAGCCTCCCCGTTTGTTACCTGTACTTGATGCATTATGATGCCGATTCTCCACTTTTAATTTATACAGAGATCAGGAATGGCTGTTTTTATACTGGGTAAAGCCAGGTAGGCTACACCTTATTAAAAAGGATTTGAGGAAAGCCCTGCTATCAGGAGTGTTTAGCTTTATTTGAACCCCAGGAGATGCCTTGATTCTGGGAGTGGGGATGGTGACCATGAACCTGTCATTAAATTATGACAGTGGGTCTCTCTCTCTCTCTCTTTTAATAATTTGTTTATTTGTATTTTATGTACATTGGTGTTTGGCCCATGCATGTCTGTATGAGGGTGTCAGAGCCCCTGGAACAGGAGTTACAGGCAGTTGTGAGCTGCCATGTGGGTGCTGGGAATTGAACCCGGGTCCTCTGGAAGAGCAGTCAGTGCTCTTAACCACTGAGCCATCTCTCCAGCCCTGTGAGTCTCTCTCTTTAAAGTTTTGTTTAGTCCTTATAAATTCTCGGATGTTTGGATGAGTCTTTTACCAAGCTGTCTGGGTGGCTTCAGTGGCAGTAGTGGTTAAACTCTCAGCCTTGATCCTGATCTGGTCTGAAGTGCCCCCCATCCCGGCCCCCATTCCAAGTCAAAACCCCTTTGTGGTTTTCCTGTGGGCGGTGAGGTGGCTGCCCTGAGAGAAGCTGACGGGCAAATATGGAGACAATAGCGCCTGTGTTCTTAGAAATTTCACTGAGAGCAGGCAGGCGGGGAACTGGGGCTCCGTGAGGTGCGGAGGCCAGCCCCCCGTCAGATCCGTGGGTGGGTTTTGCTAATGCTGCTGCAGGCCTGTGTCTTGGTTGGCCAGGCTGCTGCAGGCCTGAGGGGCCTCCCCTGCGAAGCTGGCATCTGTTAGGGGAGACACAGGGCTGCCGTTGAGCGTGGGATCGTGGCCGAGACTTCCTCCTGCCCCAGCGGATCCCAGAGTCCTCACCTTCAGTTTCACAACAGCTTGTTAAAAACTGAAAGTGGGTGAGTTTGCTTGGTGCTGAGGCACCCCAGTAGGGCAGAAGTTGGACTTCCTGTCCTCGGGTTGTATCTT
The DNA here is from genome assembly GCF_004664715.2 of Peromyscus leucopus. Lineage (NCBI taxonomy): Eukaryota > Metazoa > Chordata > Mammalia > Rodentia > Cricetidae > Peromyscus > Peromyscus leucopus. The sequence continues at coordinate 1,412,986 of NC_051077.1, read as the reverse complement.
GGCCAGTGACATCTGGGAAGTGTGTGACTCAGAGGCCCTGGGGTCATCCTTTGATACTTGAGAGAGAAACTGTTGTCACATGACATGATTTGTGGTCCTGGGTGGGCAGGTAAATTCCCAGGGTCCTTCCTTCCCAGCATTCTCTGGCTTGAGTCCCAGCTGTTTCCTTGGATGGCGGCCTGGCCAGGGCTGGCACTCAGGGACAGAGTGCCAGTTCCACTTGAGTGTGCTGCCTGGATTTGGTACGTTAGAAGTCAAAGTAGCCATGGGCTCCTTTCACGGTCTTGCTCTAGAACCCTGCTGGCCCTGTGTGGCCTGGGTGAAGGACAGTTCGTTCATCAAATGCCTGCTTGGCAGCCTACATACCCACCCTCAACTCCCCGGGGACGTCCTTTCAGGAAAAAGGAAATGACGTCAAGTCTTGGACCGCACTCCAGCACCCTGTTGTACGCAGTGTTTCTGGGGGGACTTTGTACATCAGCCTTGGTCCTTCCATGGGGAACCAGGTCCTTGGGTCCTATTTGTGGGGCCACGGGGCTTCAGTTTCTCCGGGAAGCCACCAGTTCTGTGGGTTCTCAGTGGGTGACCTGCCTTTGTGGGCTGTGTGGGTGGTGGCAGGCTGTGGAAGTGGTCTGAGCACACGCCCCCAAGCACCCTTCTTGCCTTTATCTGGATGTGGTAGCCCCAGTGGCCAGGAGCCTGGGCTGCCATCAGGGAATTAGAAGCCTGTTGTTGGACATGTCACTCAGGTCCCTTAGTGTCCTCAAACAGAGGGACAGTTCTAGATGTGTCCCACTGCCCTCAAGGAGTCAGGCTTGCTGGGCGGCGGCGGCGGTGGCACACGCCTTTAATCCCAGCACTCGGGAGGCAGAGTCAGGCGGATCTCTGTGAGTTCGAGGCCAGCCTGGTCTACAAAGTGGGTTCCAGGAAAGGCACAAAGCTACACAGAGAAACCCTGTCTCGATCCCCCCCCCCAAAAAAAAGGAGTCATGCTTGGCCACGGTGTCAGGGAAGTTTGGGGTTAGCTATGTCAAATTCTGGGTGCTGCCTGACTCGATCCCCCATTTCCTCAGGTCCCGGGACAGCTTCTTAAAAGGCATAGCTGTCATGTCTGCCCTGTCTCCCTAGTGTAGGAAGAGCTGCAGACTGACAGGAAAGTCTCAGACCCGGGCCCGGTTCCCACTTTGCCCACTCTGGAGTCTTACAGTAGGTGCTTTTTCGGGAGGGAGGGAGGGAGGGAGGGTCTCCCACAGTGGAGGGAGAATAGCACTATGTCATCAGTTCCTGTTCCTAGCGGTCCCCAACTGTGCAGAGCCACCAGTGAAGGGATGGTCACAGATCTCCGAGGGACCCAGGGACCCAGAGATCTTAGCTGGGCCTGGGGTCCCCTCTCCGGGCAGAGGCAGGGTGGTCCCGGTGACACTTCCGGTCTGTGCTTCCTGCCCGTGGCTGGTGTCCTTGCTCTTCAAGCCTCCACAGCCTGCAGCCCCTTGTGTTCCTGGGCCTCACAAAAGCTCCAGGCAGATTGTGCAGGGCACACCAGCGCACACACAAAAGCCCCTTGATGCTTGTCTCGGATGTTTGTGGGCCCAGGCTCCCCCTCAGGTCCCCGACATGTCTGCAGGTGGCTCTGTGTGGCTCGGTGCACCTGGAACTCACTGTCCTGCCCCTAGAGGAAGTCCTGTTTGTCCCCGGGTGAGGACCGGAGGAGGCTTACAGATTGCAAAGGGCCTCTGCGGCCACTGTGTGTTGGTAGCTGGAATGGGCCTGGTGTGGTCCCAAGCCAAACCCTCCGGCATCCTGCTCCCCTTAGACTGAAGGGGATGTGGTGTGGCTGGGGAATGCAATGGATCTGCGGGTGTAGGCTGCACTCTGGTGGCTGGAGTTGTTTCTGTCTCACGAATGTCAAGTGTTTCTCCAGTCCTACAGGGGGCCCTCCCCTGGCCCAGGACAGTTCAGCAGCCCATATTTCTTGATTCATGTCTCCGTTTGTTTCTGAGGGGAGTCACAGAGGCCTGGGAGTCTATGTGGGTGACTGCATTCGTTGACGCTCTTGGTAGAGCTCCTCCTGGAAGAAGGGAAGTATGAAAGGCCCTAGAGATGCTCAGGGACCTCCCCAAGTGTAGAGTGAGGACTGAGCCACCACAAGGCAAAAGGACGACCATGTCCCACCACAGAGGGTGTCCGGGTCTGTCCCTCAGGGGAAACATGGCTCTGTAGGAATCACTGCATTGCTAGGACTAGTTAATGCCACCATGGTACCCGAATCTACCAAGCTGCCTCCACCCCATTGATCCCGTGTTCTTGGACTTTGGCCTTGCAAGGGACACAGAGCATTTCTGGTCAATCCTGCATTTGGCAAAGTCTATCTGCAGGAGGTGTCAGGTGTCAGGGTATGTTTGAAGCCAGGGAGGACAGGTGATCTATGTCCCTGTGTGGTTTCACAATGGAGCCTCTTACCCTTGCAGTCCATCCTCCCAAAGGACACCATGTTAGCTGCTTTCCTATTGCTATAATAAAACACCATCACCAAGGCAACTTAGAAAAGAGAGCATTTAATTTGGCTTACTGTTTCAGAGGGTCAGAGTCCATGATGGTAGTGTGGAAGAACAGCCAAGAGCTCACATCTTGATCCACGACCACAGAGAGAAAGGACCAAGAATCCCATGAGTCTTTTGAAACCTTGAAGCCTGTTCCCAGTGGCTTATCTCCTCCAAGGCCACATTCTAGCTAGATTCCAGACCCATCAGTGGCTGAGCTATGTTCTGGGGGGAGTGTGCCTTTCAAATGCTGAAAGTGCAGTTGGAAGCCATTTGGGGACTAGTGAATGACCTTGAAAATGTACTTGAGAGGTGCCCAGCCTCCTCACTCTAACATGTGAGTGATTCTTAAAATATTTCTTGAGAAATGAGTGATGCAATATAGACAGGATCAAATCTGCCCAAACACAGAAAACAGCAGCATGTTCCCACTGAGACATGCGCATGCCAAGGCAGGTGGATCTCTGGAGTTTGCTGGTGGGCCAGCCTAATAGGCAAAATTCCAGACCAGTGAGAGATCCTGTGTAAAAAAAGGAGGGTGGGTGGCACCTGGGGAATGATTCCTAGGGTGTACTCTGGCTTTTATACACATGAGCACCTGCCCCTTTCTCTCTCTCTCTCTCTCTCTCTCTCTCTCTCTCTCTCTCTCTCTCTCACACACACACACACACACACACACACACACACACACACACACACGCACACGCGCTCATAAAGTGGTCAGTCAAATACTTAGAATATCTTTATTTGTGGTATTACACAGGAAAGGTATAGAACGCTTGCTGCAGGAACGAGGTGGGGGGGTGTTTAAGGTGTCACAGGTTTGGGGGCACCACTGTGAATGGCTTGCTAAGTGTACCTTCCTGCAGATGCTGGTGAAGGCTGGCGAGACCTCTCCCTCCCTGTCGGTCTGGCTGGAGCCAGAGCCACGTGCCACTGTCAGGGTCTTAAAAGGGCAGATGCCATCTTGTGGGGACTTGGGAGGTAGCAGCTGTGGATTTGGTAGAAAATAGTACTGCCATCCCCTCCGCCAAGGAAACAGGCGGCAGTGAGCCTCAGCCATCATTGGCCGGCCCCCCTTGGCTGTCCTACAGAATCTGCCTCATTCTAGGAATGGGAGAAGGAAGGGGAGCCACCTGCACTCAGTGGGAGCCCAGAGACACACAGACAGTTGTTGGCGGCTACCCCTGGTGGCACGATGCCCATGTCCTACACGGTGAGGGGGTCCGTGGGCTGCTCCCATGTTAGCAGGGCTGAGACCCACGGGTGGTAGAGCCTGGAGGAACCAGTGCCCACTTGCTGCCAGGCAATTGGTGTGAGTGCCGGTGCAGAGCTGTTTTGGTGGCTTTTCTTTGGAAAGAAAATACTAAGATCAACTTTGGGGTCAGCATCTGAGGTAATAAGTTAAGAGTAAGCACCAAGCTGGGTGTGGTGGCACATGCCCGTCATCCCAGCACTGGGGAAGCTGAGGCAGTAGGTTTGCCACGAGTTGGAGGCCAGCCTGGGATACATAGTTCCAGGCTAGGCAGGGATGAAAAGTGAGACACCGTCTCAAACACAAATACAACAAATACGAAAGAATGAGCACCAAAGAGGCCTTCCCACGCGGCTGCCGGCGGCGGTGTCGGGCAGGGTGGATGGCTTACAGGTTCTTCATGCACACTTGGCAGCGGCTAATGTGGGTGCGGATGAGGCCGGCCTTGAGTGTGTCGGCCGACGGCGTGCCCTGGAAGTTCTGCTCGGGGATTGTGGTCAGCCAGAAGCTGTACTTGTTAGCGAAGTAGTGGCAGGTCCCGCGGCCTCCGTTACACTCGATGAAAGGCGTGGCACGGAAGTCCTCCAGACAGCTCCCGGGGGACACCAGTGACTGGCCGCCACCTTCGTCCCCAGCCGCCGTGTGCTGTGCAGAGAGCAGAAGGTGGAGTGTGTTAGGGGCCACGAGCTGGAAATACCTCTGCTGAGTGTGTTATTTACACACTTAAAAGGCAGAAACTCCTTATGTTGCCCTAGCCCTGGAATCAAATGAGTGCCCCTCCCTTAGTGTCCCAAGGAGCTCGGGTGGGGGGCACGCACCACCGCTCCTAGTTTTTAACGGGCTCTCATGTGGCCCAGGCTGGCCCGCAGAGGGTGACCTTGAGTTCTTGCTCCTCCTGCCCCCATTCCTGAGTGTGAGGCTTACAGGTAGCGGCTCCCAGGCCCAGCCTATTCGGTGCTGGAGATAAAACCGAGGACTTGGTGCGTGCCAGTCAAGTGCTCTACCAACCAAGCCACATCCTCCACTCATGTTGGTTCATTAAGTCAATAACAGGAATCCCTGTCAACACAGACCCCGGAGACAGTGCTCTGCCGTCAGGGTGCCCAGCAATGCTGGGGGACTGGGCCTAATGCACAGAGTTGCCCTGATGCTGGAGGAAGTGTTGCAGGTGCAGACATGGCATGAACCATAGCACCCATGGCTGGTTGTTTAGTGAAAGATGCAAGCAGGAAATAGGTACAATCTGCAGATCTGGCTGACTACATTTTGGTTAAACAAAATGTAAAAGGCGCCGGGCGGTGGTGGCGCACGCCTTTAATCCTAGCACTCGGGAGGCAGAGGCAGGCGGATCTCTGTGAGTTCGAGGCCAGCCTGGTCTCCAAAGCGAGTTCCAGGAAAGGCGCAAAGCTACACAGAGAAACCCTGTCTCGAAAAACCAAAAAAAAAAAAAAAAAAAAAAAAAAAAAAAAAGGAAAAGGAAAAGGCAATCAATCATCCATTCAAAATGCCCAAGTAGATGGGAAAAAAACCCAAAAACCTCTAATAGTCAGGGACTGGTAGCTCATGTTTGTAAGCTGAAGCAGGAGGATTATTAAGAATTCAAGGATAGGGCTGGAGAGACAGCTCAGTGGTTAAGAGCACTGACTGCTCTTCCAGAGGTCCTGAGTTCAATTCCCAGGAACCACATGGTGGCTCCCAACCATCTATAATGAGATCTGGTGCCCTCTTCTGTCCTGCAGTCATACGTGTTGTATACATAATAAATAAATCTTAAAAAAAAAAAAAGAATTCAAGGATAGGTTGGCCTACAGTGGGACTCTTTTGGAAGAGCCACACTAAATCAAAACAAAGAAAATTAACATGTGAGTGAACACCACAGGCCCAGCCAAGGTGGGGCCCTGAGTGCAAGAGCTTCCCACGGGGTTGGTGGAGGCATAAGACCAAACAGTCAGTGTGTGCTGTGTAGGGAGGGTGTCCTGCGTTCCAGAAAGACTCGGTACAAGGGTCTCAGCACGTTGATGGAATTCTTCTGTTAACCCTGCAAACCAGGATGCTAAGACAGACATTGCGTGCAAATGTCTGGTAGCAAATTAATCCTCACACTGGGCAAAGAAAGTCCCTTCCTTACCCGGCACATGGCTCAGTCAGCCCGCATCAAGCTGAATTATGGTCCTCAACTCCTGTTCCAGGTTTTGTATGACTCACAACTTGAGCAATTGCCCCATATAATGTGTGTGTGCGTGTGTGTGCTTAAATGGAGGTCACAGGTTTAAATTGGGTGTTTTTTGATTGGTTTCCACTGTATTTTTTGAGAAGGAGGTGTCTCCTTGAATCTGGCACCTTTTGGCTAGTCTGGCTGGCAAGAGAGTGCCTAGGATCCAACTGTCTGTCTCCCAGCACTGAGGTTACAGGCATGCTCCACCTGACTGGCATTTACACACGTGCTGAGGATCCAAACTTTACCCCCTGAGCTCAGATCCACAGCCCTGATTTATTCTTCCAAACGCATGCGTCTCTCCTGCGTCCCAGCTAGGGTGGAGACGGGGGAAGTTCCACCTGGCCCCATGCTCAGAGGACGGAAAAGCACCACGTACCATGAGGAAGGAATAGCCGATCCACAAGCTCCGCCACCCGGTTGGGCAGTGGGGTATCGTGACATCTTGGCTGTGGACGGCAATGGCCACAGCTGGAGCCTCACACACAGAGCAGCGGCTGATGTAGGGCTTGATTTCCTCCTCGGCCACGGGCATCATGGGCAGTGGGGCAGTGGTGGACAGCCAGTAGGACTTGTCATTGCGGCTCGCGTAGTAGCAGACGTCACCCGGGTTGCAGTACAGAAAAGGCATAGTGCTGAAGCGAGCCAGGCAGGAGCCCGCCAGCCCTGCGTGAGGAGCACACGAGAATGTCTCTAGTCCTGCCGCCACTAGGTGCAAAACCAGCCTCGGACTCTGGCCAAGGCTCTCTCCAGCTCGGCAGGTGTTACTTTTCACACTGCAAAGCTTTCAGGCAGACAGGGTCCGCCCTCAGCCCTCAGCGAATCAGCAGGGTTTGAGCCCTGCCCTTATGTAAGCCCCTGTTCCTGCTGCTAGTTTGGGTGGTATCTTGTTTGTCTTTCTCTATCGCGTTGTAAAGCTTACCATGGGGAAGGAGCCCCGAACGGGAATGTCCACATTGCTAGAGTCCAGCTGGTACACTTCCAGGAGCCGATGGCCCTGGTGTCACCAACACTGACACAGAACACGCCAGCCTTCCACGTGCGCTTTGGCCGACACACCCACCCACTTTGATCTCGTGTGTTTTGTGTATTTTAAACTTGCGCCCGTTAAAGGCACACACGTGCGCATGCCTCTTTTTATTTATTTATTTTTTGTGAGCATCTGAGTGGAAGGATTGATTTAAAGTCCATCCCCTCATGTCCCTGGTCTGTCTCCAACTTATGTTCTAGGTATGGGGTAAAAAGCAAGAGAATTGTGAAGCAATTCTCCAGCAGTGAGTGCGGTACTTGGCTAGAGCTACTGGTGAGGCATGGACGCTATGTCGAATTAAAAGGCCCTGTGTGAGGGTCCTGAGACTGAGGGTGTGGTAAGACTTCAGTCTCCATGGCCATCTCAGCCTCAGCTACGCCTGGAGAAGGTGGCGGGCCATGTGGCTGGGAGAAGCTCATCTCGGGGGCTCACACACTCACAGTGACCACCGTCAAGCCGGGGAACAGAGGTGGGGCGTGACGGCAGCACCTACCTAAGTCCTGGTTGTGGGCTTTCTCCTGGCCCTCGAAGTACAGCAGGCTGTACCCACTCCAGAGCTTGTTCATGCCCACAGGACACATGGGCTCCTGGTCCGTCTGGCTGTGTTTCACCAGGAGGTAGCCGATGCTAACACTGCGGCCTGGCATCCCTGGAAGGCCTGGGCTCCCTGGACGGCCTGGCTCCCCTAGGACCCGAGAGAAAGTGGCCACTGTTCAATGCCTGTGGGCCCCTAGGGCACCAGGGCAGAGGACAGTATCCCAGTTCGTTTATAGGATGTCTGCTCCTCTTCCTCCCCAAAGCTTGGGGTTTATTTAGGCTTTCTAGACCAAAAGCCTCAGGAAAGATACACCTACATCAGCTCGGGAAGCCAACAGGACAATAATGATGGCACCAGACATGAACAGAAAAGACAGTGGCCACAGGCACACTCCTCCAGGGAGACCGGGTGCACAGCAGAGCTGGGGCGCCTTGGGCTGAGAGGCCTCAGGGGACCGTCTGTGCCCGCTGCCCCCACCCCTGCAACGAGACCTGTCCCTCCCAGGATGGCCACTTCTCAGAGCAGCAGCCCAGGAGGGCAAGCGAGCGTGTTCATTCAGGGTAGAACACTCTTCGGGAAGAGGGACGCCCACCTGCTGTAACTGCTGCTGAGTGAGGGCCTTGGCTCTTACCCAGGAGGCCGAGCGCATCTCGTCTGGCAGTCGCTGGGCCCTGTCACCCACCAGTCTCCCTGAGGCACATCCTCTATGCCTGCTTTCTTGTTTTGTTTTGTTTTTGTTTTTTCGAGACAGGGTTTCTCTGTGTAGCTTTGTGCCTTTTCCTAGAACTCACTCTGTAGCCCAGGCTGGCCTTGAACTCACAGAGATCCGCCTGGCTCTGCCTCCCGAGTGCTGGGATTAAAGGCGTGCGCCACCAGCCCCCAGCTGTATGCCTGCTTTCTTAGGACTCCCTTTCCATCGCGGCTTCCTGTCTAGGACTAACTCCGACGTGCCCCTGCTACCGGACAGGAGCCTCCATGGCCGCCCACACCTGCCACCACAGGGCACTCCTTGGTGGCCCCTGTCTTTTGACTGACACTGGTGACACCCCTGGGTTTTGTTTCAGCATAGTGCCGCTGCCACTGAGACCAAGCTTGGGTTGATTTAAACAGATCTTTTTTTTTGGAGGGGGGGGCGGGAGGGAGGAGCATAGACATTGCTGTTACTTCTGGCCCATATACCAATACTTTTAAGAAATAACGCAGGTCCTTGCAGCACCCAGGACATGCTTGGGTTGTGACTACTGCTGGGTTTGGAAGCTTTTGTCTCAGCTCCGCAAGGCACCCTGTCTGTTCCTCACCTGTAGACTGGTGAAGGTGTCCCCACCCTCCGCAGAACTTCTGTCCCATCAGCCACCCAATCACGTACCTTCCTGGCCGACTGGGCCCTGCTGTCCCATGGGCCCTTGGTCTCCCCGGAACCCCGGAACAGCAGACACACCTCCTCTGCCCTGGGGCCCAGCCTTGCCTGGAGCCCCACGGAACCCTGTAAAACATCAAGTAAGTGACTGTTCCTGTGCTCAGCAACGTGTGTCAAGCCAAAGAGGGCAGAGGTGGGTACAGAGCAAGGGATGGGGACCTTTTCTTGGCGTGGGGTGGGGGGGCACAGGGGCCCTGCGCAGAGCCCTACCTGGATCTCCTGGAGGGCCCTGAGGTCCCATCTCTCCCTGTGCACCGGGAAGGCCTCTCCTGCCCTGGGGACCCATGGTCCCAGGCTGGGTGGCGATCTTCTGGGGGATGCCTGGAATGCCTGGAGATCCCATGGAGCCAGGAGCGCCTGCAGGGTAAAGAGCAGCCATGAGTGCTGGGAACAGGGGACCCCGCCGCTCTTGACCTCACCCGCTAGAGAATGGGGCACATTCCACCCCACAGGCACCCCACAGGCACCACTCACCTGGGAATCCTTGGTCTCCTTTGGGTCCTTTGGGGCCCCTGTCACCCACGTTCCCAGAGGGTCCAGGGTTGCCCATGAATCCTTGCTCACCCCTAGGCCCTGCAGTGAAGACAGGCCGGTCAGGACCAATGCATGGAACAGGATCTGCAGTCCCCGGCCCGCAGCACTGGTCCCTTCAAACGGACACCGTTACCTTTCTCCCCTGGAAGACCAACGACACCAGGCTGGCCCTGGGGCCCTGGGTCTCCAACCCATCCTTTCTCCCCAGGCAGTCCTGCAGCTCCGGAGGTCCCCTCGTCGCCTTTGATGCCAGGGAGTGCATCTGACCCAGGTGGGCCTGGAGGGCCTCGGTAGCCTGAGGGCGGAAGTCACAGTGTGGGAAGGTTACAGATGGGGCAGGGAGTCCTGTCATGGACACGCTGCTTGCTATTCTGGCATTATGCCTAGTCATTGCCCTGGAAGCCAGCTTCTGGAGAGCTGGCAACAGCAACAGTATCTCTTTAAAAACAGGACTAAACAAATAAACAAAACCCCAAAATACCAAAACAGCGACAAAACATGTAACATAAAAGTTACCATTTTAAAGTTTTAAAGCGAACATCTTAGGCTTTCCCACATCACACTCCAACCCCAGAGGTGCTCACCATCCTGGATGGGCTCCGTCCTCCCTAAACCACTCCGTCCTCCCTAAACCACACTCTCCTTGACCCAGGAAACCATCTACTCTCTGCCTTGTGGGTTTGACAGCTCCAGGGACCTTCTGTACATGGAGCCATGTGCTATTTATCCTTTGTGACTGGGAACCGTCCCTGAGCATTCCACCCCCATCCCCGTCATAGTGAGTGTGTCAGAAATTCTATCCTTTTAGAGATTGGCTATCGTACCATAATGCATAAGCTGCATTTTTCTTATCTTTTATCAGTGGTCACTTGGGCAGCCTTTTAAAATAATGTCTATAGGACAGTGATGTTCAAATAACTGTTAACTTCATCTTTACACCATCTCCTCTCCCCCCTATTTTTCTTTCTTTCTTTTCTTTTATTTTTTTGGTTTTCCGAGACAGGGTTTCTCTGTGTAGTTTTGGTGCCTGTCCTGGATCTTACTCTGTAGCCCAGGCTGGCCTCGAACTCACAGAGATCCACCTGGCTCTGCCTCCTGAGTGCTGGGATTCAAGGCGTGCGCCACCACCGCCTGGCTTATTTTTCATATATGGTCTCACTATGTCTTTCAGGCTGGCCTGAAGTTGCTTACGTTCCAGATGTTCTTGCCTCCTCCAAGTGCTGGGATTCCAGGCATGTGCTACCACACCCAGCTCCGCCTCTTTTAAATACTTAGCTAGTTCGTGGTAGATGTGGTTGGTGAGTGCCAATTAAAGACGCAAACACTGAATGGTGAGAAAGAATCAAACCTGGGGGCAGTTCTGAGGCCACACAGGCAGGTAGGGGCTTGTCCTGTCATGGGGACGGTGTGGTGTGGGGGACGGTTGGTGGTGGCACCCATCCCTTTGTCTGTCCGTACAGTGTGTGGGATAAAACTCCTCCCCTGGACCCGTCGGCCATTTCAGCCGCTGCCTACCTTCTAAGCCAAATATTCCTGGTGCCCCTACATCACCAGGTGGCCCGGATATGTTGGATGGCGGAGAGATGCCAGGGAAACCCTGAAGTCCCGGGCTTCCGGCTGGGCCGCGCTCCCCTGAGGAGGAAAACAAAAGTCAGTTTCGTCCCCTCTGTCCATTTTCAAGGATTCCGCTCTCCTCTCGTGCTGTTCTCTCTAGGGGAAGCGTCACAGAGGCTGAGATGGGTGTCCTTAGGACAAGGGACATTTCAGGGGAGGAAGAGGCATACGACTGTCCCACCAGCTCCTTTCAGCCACCAGGCACCATGAATCCCGAGAACCCACTAGAAAGCGTGGTCCTTAGACACTGCCTCGAGAGAATGGCTGTTAGAGCCCACGAGGATGGGAGGCTGGAGTCCATGACCATAGCCAGTCCCCCATTCAGGGACTCAGGCAAGGAAAAAGGGAGAGCTTGTCCTCTACCAACTGAGTGGGACTGGAAAATGAGCCAGCATTGGGGGAAAAGAGGCTAGACCACAGAGTAACGTAATGGAGATGAGCTAAGAACTTGTGCCCATGGATTCTCCTCAGAGGACCTTGGACATGCTGTGAGGGGCTGCTCATGGAGACAGCTGCTTACCTGGGGTTCCCCGCTCCCCTTTCTGCCCTGCAGCTCCCACAGGGCCTGGAAGTGTGTTGGCTTCTCCTCGGTCACCCCGGTCTCCAGTGGGGCCTGGGAACCCTGGGTCTCCATGGATGTCAGCACCTGTGGCAGAATTCCAAGAGCAGCGGTTGGCACCAGCCCCATCCACTCGGGGGACGTGGCCTGTCTTGTGTGGTGTGACAGTCCTCAGAGTGTCAAGTAGAGAAACAGGCAGTCACCACCATGTCTTCTAGCTCTGGTCTCAGCATCATGGAATCTGAGACTCAGAAGGGATGTCACAGAGAGCACGGTAGAGCCTTCTCTCTAAGGACAGAAGACCTTGGCCTTCCGAGAGTCTGAGATCACGGCAGTAGCTGGCCGTGCTTGGGGACCCCACCTCAGGTCTCCTGGTTCTGGTGGCTGTTCTCATGCTCTGCCTTGACTGGGTTTTGAAAATTTGCCCTTATTTAAAATATTTCCTGTTCACATGTCAGGTGCTCAAAGCAAACTGAACAATACACAATAATTGCCATAGCCTCACCACGGCTGCCACAGCCTCACCATGGCTGCCACAGCCTCACCATGGCCGCCACAGCCTCACCATGGCTGCCACAGCCTCACCATGGCCGCCACAGCCTTATTATGGCTGATACAACTTCACCAGGATTACTGTCATTTGCCAAATGAAACTGGAACCCAACTGTTAATGGGAACATGAGTGCATGTATTTCCTGTAGGTAGACGAATATTTACTCATGCAAACATCTATAAAGTTTGATCAAATAGCACTTATAGGATGATTTTTCCCCCTCTTGTTTAAATGTATTTTTAAAAATTTCCTGCCAGGTGGTGGTGGCCCACACCTTTAATCCCAGCTCTTGGGAGGCAGAGGCAGGCGGATCTCTGTGAGTTTGAGTCCAGCCTGGTTTACAAAGTGAGTCCAGGACAGCCAGGGCTATTACACAAAGAAACCCTGTCTCAAAAGACCAAAAACCAAAACAACGAAATTCCCCCTGGACAGGGATGATTTTTATAAAATCACCATGGATACCTGGGGATCCGGGGAAGCCTTTGGTGCCTGGCAGGCCGTGTAATCCGCTGATCCCTCGGATTCCTGGGAAACCTGTGGGGAATTGGCTTGTCATTAGTCATGCCATGTAGGACACCGGGAGGCTCTGGCTGGGAGCGGTCCCCGGACAGTTCTAACACACGTCCCTTTGTGCCTGTGAGCGGCACTGACCTTCATCTGACAAGCAAACTGTCCCTCTCATGTGACCCACGAGCCTACGTGTAAACATTTTCCAGACACTTTAGGACGTTTAGGGCTGGAAGGGGACAAAGAGGCACTGTTTCTGGGATGCCTGCCATGGCATATACCTGATTTACAAAAGCTGACCTTGGGCCAGTGGGATCCGCTCAGGGGGTAAGGTTGCTTGCTTCCATGGTCCTAACCCAAGTCCAGTCCCTCCATGGAAGGAGAGAACTCACCTCCCCTACATGCACCCCGGCACACCCTGCTCCCAGTCAGTTGTGTGTGTACGCACACAATGTAATTGAAAAAATACCCATGAAGCTTTGCTTGGAGCAGAGAGCCTGGTGTTAATTCCATTCTCTCGATTTCTGAGTTTAAGCATTTCTAAAGACACAGAGCATAGATAGCCCCTGGGGTTGGGTGTGGACATGGGAGCCCAGGGTTTAGTGTCAGGGTCTTGTAACCTTTTACATGGCCCCATGGCAGCCAGTAACAGGACATGAGGACACTGTGTATGTCCTTCTGATCTGCTTATATCCCGTGTAGAGTGATTAAAGAAGGGCCAGAGGCCTCCCTGGAAGCTTCAGGTCACTTTTCTGTGGGCATATCCACTCTTTGCTGAGGAGTGTGTCTGGCTTATGGCCAGTGGATTCCACAGCCGCAAACCTGTACTCAGAGTGTCCTGTGACCATAGTCAGCCCCTGACGTATCTCCACGTCTACCCATGGGGCCCACAAGGTTAGCAACCGACAGAGAGATTCCTATCCTTGCAACCTGGCAGCTTGGCCCCGAGTGCTGGTGGTCTTGTCTTCCTGGAAAGAGATTCCCTTACCTGGTAAGCCTGGCACCCCGGGCCAGCCGTAATCCCCCTTGTCACCGGGCACTCCGCTCCGTCCCGGCTCTCCCTGTGGCCCTTGCAGCCCTGTGAGCCCTGGAAAACCTGTGGGGAAATGTGCAGGTAAGTCTGAACATGTAGGAGACCTTGCAGGTGCAGCAGGCCTCTGGGGAAGCTCCCAGGAGGTCCTAACTGGCCCTGTGCATTCCCCATGACTAAGCGGTCCCATAGCCCACATGGCATCCCTATGTATTGCTGGTCTCCAGACAGAGCCAGGCACGGGGGACGTATGTACAGGCCGGTCTCCTGGACGTGACTGCAGTGGAGGAAAAATGGCAAAGATGGCTGGCCACTTGCTGCAGGTCCCAAGGGGCCACACCCCTGGGCAGGCTGTGGCTACAGTCTCACCTGTCTGTCCTTTGAGTCCGGGAGAGCCCTGGCCTCCAGGGATGCCTGTTATCCCGGGAAATCCAACTTCACCTTGCGCTCCTTTCTCTCCAAAGAATCCCTTGAGACCTGGAACCAGAGATTTGCCGTGTGGAGGGAGCGTGCTTTCTATGGATGACGCCTGCTGGCGTGTGGTTGCCTCTGCTGCTCCCAGACATGGGCGCTGCTTCTGGCTGCAGTCACTTCCAGGAGACGATGGAGGGAGAGCTCTTGGGTTTGTCCCCCCAGTTCAGTAAATGATTCAGACTCATTCATGCAGTGGCTTGGAAGACCTCAGTCATTCACTGTAGTCTCTTAGGGCAACACTCAGCCAGGCCCTGAGACAACGCTCTGGACTGTCGGTGACTGGGTGACTGAAGAAACGAAATAACTTGTGTACCTGGAATTCCGGTGACTCCCCGTTCCCCCTTCAGGCCCGGGCTTCCCGGTAAGTTCACAGTATCCCCGATATCACCTGTGACACGCAGAGAAGATGATGAGATCTAGGGAATTAGCTTCGGGCCTTCTACTGTGCAGTCTGGCTCCAAATGCCCAGCAGCACCCCCAGGCTTGATGGCACCTCACACCACCAGGAGCTAAGCTCTGGCCTCCCTTCTTCCACTGTCCCAGTGACACTCACCGAAGTCCCCAGTGGGGCCAGTCTCGCCAAAAAACCCTGCTCTTCCTGGAGCACCCTTTTCACCCTAAGACAAAATCGAGCAGAAACAATATTGAAGCTTCGTGCACTGAAACCCCAGGACAGGGGCAATGGTGGCTGGTGAGTCCTCAGGCCGCCACTGATAGGCACAGGGAGCCTTGTCCTTATATTGGCTGGTGGCTTTTAGAAAAGTCTTTGCTGCTCCCGATCCCAGAGCAGTGGAGGGGAGCGGATCGTAGAGGACGAGCAGACAGAGGCACCCACTCACCCGGCTTCCCGTGAATCCTGGGAATCCGGTAATTCCAGGAGGGCCAATCACCCCCTGTTCCCCTGGCGAGCCTGGTATGCCAGGGACTCCGATGTCGCCCTTGACTCCTTTGATGTAACCGGGCCGCCCCGGTAGCCCGGGGATCCCAGACAGCCCAGGGACCCCAGGCATTCCTTGGACACCTGCAGGAAGAGCAGTGAGGCCTGGTGAGGGCAGGACCCTTTTCTCCCCATGCCGGCAACTTCCCTCCAGACCCATCTCCCAGTGTCCAGAGCTACAAACCACAGCACAGAAAAGGGGCTCGGCTCTGGTGTCAGGGACAGCCCCAAGTATAAGTGGGGGAGACGCTGAGGGGTGGGGAGGCTTAGAGCACCGAGGAAGCCTGGCAGAGGGCAGGGCTGTTCCGGAGTCAAGGCAGGGAGTGCCAGGCTGGGCCCCCAGCTGTGCCGCGCCTCACCTTTCACGCCAAGGTAGCCTTTCAGGCCCATGGGCCCTTCATCCCCCTTCTCTCCTTTAATGTCCTTCATCCCCGGCTGGATGATGGGAGGTGGTCCTGGGGGGCCCATGTCCCCTCGGTTTCCTGGAAGGAAACAGAATTCTGTCATTTCCCAAGACCTCCCCACACCCCGAAGGTGAGGGAATCACACACTGAACTGGCTGTTGAGCAAGGGGATGGGCATCCAGGGGGGCAGCCCCCGGGAGGCTGCAGGAGCCACAGTGAGGGAGGGAGATGGCAGGGCACGGGGCAACTGCATTTTGACTTAATTTTAATTCTTGGCCCTTTGTTCTGTTGTGTTTGAGATAAGGTTCCACAGAGTCCAGGTTGCCCTTGGGCTCACTAAACATAGATCTCCCCACGCCCTGGGATTACCAGCATGCCCAGTCCTAATTTAACTTTAAATCATCAACTTTTGCTCTATGTCCTGAAATATCTAAGTTAGCGTGAAATTTTACCTAAAAACACAGGTTTGGGTTAAAATCTTGGAGGAACTGCTTTGCTAAAAATCTGTTAAAATTGTAACTTTTAGGTAGGTGCAGCGGGATGGCCCTGGCATTCCAGTTATAGGGAGACTGAGGTGGGAGTTTGAACGCAGGAGTTCAAGACCAGTCTAGGCAACATACTAACAGTCTATCTCAATGCACGCCTTTAATCCCAGCACTCGGGAGGCAGAGGCAGGCGGATCTCTGTGAGTTCCAGGCCAGCCTGGGCTACCAAGTGAGTTCCAGGAAAGGCGCAAAGCTACACAGAGAAACCCTGTCTTGAAAAACAAAACAAAACAAAAAAACAAACAAAAAAAAAAGAAATGCTAAAATGAAAAAACAAACCCAGTTCTTTTGGTAGCCCCCCCATCCCATGGGATTTAGCCCTGATTTTCATGCACATTAGGCAAGCACACTACTGAGCTTTTTGTTTTTTTGAAACAGGGTTTCTTTGTGTAACAGCCCTGGCTGTCCTGGAACTCCCTATGTAGACCAGGCTGGCCTTGAATTCACAGAGATCAGCCTACTTCTGTCTCCCAAGTGCTGGGATTAAAGGTGTGCGCCACTACACCAGGCAACAATCACTGTTTGGGTTTTTTTTTTTTTGTTTGTTTGTTTTGTTTTTGTTTTTGTTTTTTTGAGGCAGGGTTTCTCTGCACAGCCCTGACTGTCCTGAAACTCACTCTGTAGACCGGGCTGGCCTTGAACTCACAGAGACCCTGCCTCTGCCTCCCGAGTGCTGGGATTGAGAGTGTGCACCACCACACCAGGCTACAAGTCGTGTTTCACAGAGTGGAGTTTTAACGGTTTTTAGTGTGTTCAGCTGGGCAGCCATCACCAACTCTAACCTTAGGACACTTTCCTCCGAGAGGGTTAAGCCCTGTAATCATTACCAGTCATCCTCCTGTCCCAAACTCCAGGCCCCGGAAACTGCTCATCTACTTTTATCTACAGGCCTGCTTACCCTGGACAAGTCACACATGGAACTATGGGAGCTGGAACCAGGGTTCGCTGCTTGTCCGATCTTGTATGTTCTGTCCTGTGTCTGTGCCACATTTTATTTCTCTGCGGGTGGGTGGCTGTTTGGGTTGCTTCCATTTCTGGTTATTATCAATAAGGCTGCTCTCAACACTTGCATAGAAACTTTTGCCCAGAGGTAAGTTTTCAATTATCTTTTCCAAGGAGAATTTCTGGGTAGCTCCCTTCCGTCTAGAGTGCTGTCCCCTCTTTTGCCACAGGCACACCCCCTTTTCTTTCTTGAGTCAGGGTCTCACTATGTAGCCCTGGCTGTCCTTGAATTCACTGTGAGACCAGGCTGGCCTCGAACTCACAGATAGAGATCCACCTGCTTCTGCCTCCTGAGTGCTAGGATTAAAGGTGTGTGCCACCACACCTGGCCGCATGTCCCCTTTTCAGAGCGCACCCCTCTCCACTCTTGGGTACCACCCCACACTTGCTATGGGACCATTAGGATGGAGTGGGCTTTTGTGACCATCTTGTCATTTATTTATTTGTTATGTATACAGTGTTCTGCCTGCATGTGCCCCTGCTTCTGGGGATGGACCCAAGGGCCACATGCTCTGCCCCGGAGCCTCAGCAGCAGCCCCTTTTCATGTTTATTTTAAAGACATTTTATTTTTGAGCCAGGGTCTCCCTAAGTTCTCCAGGCTGGCCTGGAACTTCGAGCCTCTTGCCTGCACCTCCTGGGCAGACGGGGTCACAGGTGTCACTGCTGAGCCCAGCTCATTTGCCTGTTAATTAGCAGGAATTGTACGAAGCCACAGGATTCCTCAGGACACTGTCATCCACACCTACGACACATGTTGATCATAGTTCCTTATTCCCTCTTCTCTCTCCTGTTGGTCCACTTTCTCTTCCTGACTTTCGTGTATTCTCATCACACACACACACACACACACACACACGCACGCATGCACGCACGCACGCACGCACACAGGCATATATATGTGTATCTGTATATATATTCATTCTACATCTGAGAGATAATGTGATAGTCAGATATGTGCCCTGCCGAGTCCAGCTTAATTGCCGAACGCAGAGACCTCTGGATCTTAAGCAAGGCCATACCTTTAACACCCGGCTCTCCAGGCAGCCCCTTCAGACCAGGCACTCCAAAGAATCCAGCCTCTCCTTTGATTCCTGGGAACCCTGGTCTTCCCTTGAGTCCCAGCATGCCCTGGAAGCCGTCCATTCCTGGTGACCCCCGGTCGCCTTTGGAGGAAGAAGGAGGAGAAGGTTAGTAGGGCCCGAGTGTTGGGACATTTCAGTCTCCGCATCCTTGACACTGCGGCCTTGCCACACACACGGAGACCGCTAAGACCCTTGCCCTGAGTGAGCAGGGATTTCTGGGAAAACCACTTTCTAGGAGTCATGTACACACAGAGGATGTAGGGGCAGCTGTCTGCAGATAAGAGCCAGTGGAAGTCAGGAGGATGACAGTGTGAAGGTGGCACAGGAGAAGGTCCCATGAGGATTTCGAATGGGTCCCACAGACAAAAGTGACCCCGGTCTGGGCAGATGCCCAGGGCTGTGGGGAGGTCACCAAGGTACTTCCAGCAATTTCCACCCAGGAAGGATCACTTGCAATTGTTTCAGTGTGTGTGATGAATTCAATTCCAGGGGTCAGGTGTTCGATAAAAACCACCATCAGCCCAGGATCTGACCCTGTTTCCAGCAGGTTCTGTCTAGAACCTTCCTTGAGTTGAAAACCCTGAGGGAAAAACCACCTTTCTAGATCAGGTGACAAACTGGCATGCTGAGGACATTAAGCAGCATCGAGAATCTCCTAGGTTCCTGTGGCTTCAGGCCTGCAGGTGTGTGAGGTCAGCCTCCAGCCAGCTGTGGGGGCCCCTGGGATAGCTGCTTGAGTCAGAGTGGGACCCACCTCACAGCCCCACCCGAGGAAGTCCTTGGCTGCCTTGACATTTACCTTTTTGCCCAGGGAGGCCAGGCATCCCCGCCATCCCTTTAAAGCCAGGGCTTCCGGGATGACCACGCTCGCCTGACATGCCGGCATCACCTCTGTCCCCAGACAGGCCTTTCATGCCCACAGGGCCAGGGACTCCAGGCTCACCGGGCTCACCCCTGTCTCCAGGCAAACCTATCAGAGAGAGAGAAGCAAAATGAAAGGTAAATTTCCTTGGAGGAAAACAGAAAACTGTCCTGACAGAGGTGAGCTTAAAATATGGCCTGTGAGTCCGGCAGGGAGAGACTTCCCAGAGAGGTCACCATGACAAAGCTGGGGGCCGACCACGGAGGGAGGGTCCAGTGTGGCTCTCCCCAGGAATAGTTCCTTGTCTCCATGAACAGGGACCCATGCTAGAGGCACGGAGGGCAGCAGGACACCGCCAGCTTTGACGGGCACGGTGACCCAGGCCAAGAGCCGTTTTTAGCTGAGAGGCCGGCTGATGCTTGGTGGGCCCTGCTCCTTCCTGAGTCCCTGGCTCAGTCCTGACTCTGGAGAACTACCATGGTCCCCTTACACCCGCTACTGCCCAGGTTCCCTCATAGCAAGAAGTTGGTGGCCTTTAAATCCCCCCCCCCTTACTACCTTTGTCTCTTTCAAAGCTCCAGCGGCCCCCAGCTCGGTATTCATCACCTTCTACCCTCTGCCCAATCTCCTTGTGCAGGACACCGCCCCTCTCCTTCAAATAAGCTCTCAGCCCAGCCCTTGGGCGCTTGTGCGTCCGTTCTGGTTGCCCTGTTTCTTATGTACCCTGCTTCCACTCTCCTGGCACCCGCCTCCTTCTCAGTGCCAGGCTCTTCCTGTTTGCATGACCCCTTGGCCTCTGAAATGTGCAGCACGCCCCGCTCCAGCCTCTGCCTGCCTTACCCTGACCAAACACAAGCTTGTTCACGAGTGAGACCATCTATCTAGTAAAGCGTGGCTCATTTAGGGCCGGGCCTTTCTTTGTATTTTGTCTCCTGGATCTTTGTAGGCCATGTGTGGCACGAGGAGCTGGTAAGCCTCTGGGGACATGTTGGCAGAAGGCCTGACCTCCTCCTCAGCACTTGTCACTTTGCACACCCGGGTACCAGCATGGCACGCAGGAGAGCTGGTTCCACTGGGGTCCAGGCAGCAGTTTCGGGTACAGACAAAGCCACATATCGGGACCCCTGAGACCAGGGCCCCAGGAAAAGCCTGGTTCGAAAGAGGATCCGTGTGCACAGTCGATTGCCTACAGAGACGGCGGGGGCCTCTGGAAAATGACTGCCCAACTGTGGCAAACCATAGATTTTTTCCAAGTTTAGGAATAAACAGTCCACTAAGAACGTTCTCACTTGTCAGTGTATGGCACCTTTGTATGTTAAAGGGGAAAAAAAAGTTCTTAATGAGCAAAACAAAAAATGAGGGAGCCAGATCCAGTGGCTGCTTACACCTACAGTCTCAGCATTTGGGAGGCTGAGGCAGGAGAATTGCTTGAGTCCAGAAGTTTGAGACCAGCCTGGGCAATGTGGTTAGAGCATGTCTCATAAAATCATAACAACAGCAACAACAACAACAACAACAAACAACAACAAAAAAACCAAACAAACTTTAGGAAACATTTGCTGGTCCATGAGATGCAAATGTCTTGCGTCAGCTTTGTGCTGAGTGCCCTGGGGGAGCTAGCCGCCCCTGGGGGAGCTAACCGCCCCTGGGGGAGCTAACCGCCCCTGGTCTAGCCGCTCACCATTGTCTGTCAGTGCCCTTTGGCCGTCTTTACCCCGACCACCGGGATTCCCCGGCACTCTGACTGAACGTCTCCTCTCCACATCGGAGGGCGGGGGTTTGAACCTTTGCAGTGCAAGTTTCTGTTTTCTCTAAGAAATCACACGTAGGCCCTCAACATACACAACAGGTGGCCAGGTTGAGCTGCCCACTCCGGATGCTTTAATTCTTTTTGACAAAAGATAAGACCTGTTTTTGGAACCCCTTACAGCTCTTGGGGGATCCTTGGAACACAGTCTGATGAATCTCCAGGAAAGGGCCATGTTTGGTTGGTTGTTAGCACCAGGGAGAACTCCACGTGTTTCTGGGGTGCTGGAGTCTTACCTCCAAGGCCGGGGGAGCCTGGCAGCCCCAAGGGCCCCTCTCGGCCAGGGGCTCCTGGGAATCCATGTTGTCCTGGAGGTCCAGATAGTCCTGGCTGTCCCGAAGGTCCTGGAAAGCCTGGCTGACCCTTAAGCCCTGGCATCCCGGGCATCCCTTGGCTTCCTGCAGGAGTCAGAGACAAGAACTGTGAGACCATCTCTGTCTGTTTATTAAAGATAGCTCCTACTCGATCAGACTCAGTCTATAAAAATATCAATAGCACGTCACAAGAGGAGCAAAGCTAAAGCCACAAAACACGTGAGTCACTGGGACGCAGAGACCCGAGTCTTGAGTGTTTCCTTCTGCCTTTGCTACTGCGTGAATATTCCAGAAAGAGAAACTCAGTGGCTGCTGCACTGTAAATCCTTCCTTAGCTCTTTCAGCTTGGCCAATATCAACACTTAAAAAATACTCCTGATGCCTGGGCAGAGAGCTCAGTGGTTGAGGTCTAGCCCTGCTCTTGCGGAAGACCTGAGTTCACTTCCCAGTCTGTGTAACTCTAGCTTCAGGCGCTCTGGCGCCCTCTTCTGGCCTCATTGTGTACCTGCACTCACTTGTACCCTTCCGCAGGCACACCCATATAAACATAATTAAAAATATAAAAGATCTTAAAAGTACTTTCTTTGCAAACACTTTGGTGGCTGTGTGAGTGAAATGTGCAATCGTATGGACTCATGGGGTGTGTTCTAGTCCCTTCCACCAGCCACCTGCTCTCAAGGCAGTGCTGTGAGGAAGAATACAGCGTGGTGCCTGCATCCAGTGGCTGCGTTACAGATGTTCTTCAGTACCCTAGACACTGGAGAGGCAAGTCAGTGCAGACACCAGCCACTCTTGACGCACCGCACCGAGTTCCACCGTGACACCAGCTCATCAATCTGCCCCAGCATTCACGCTAAGGCAAAACCAGGCGCCTTCGGCGGGGTGGGGACCGGGGTGGGGACCGGCGTGGGCTGCGGCTGCAGCTTTTGGTTATTAACAGCACTGACTGCTCCCAGTCTTAGCTTTTGGGTAGCTTCATTCTCTGGACATTCTGCGGTTTTTCTCACAGATGTTAGTCCTCCTCATGAGGCGCATGCTAACAGCCTACATTGTTGGATTTCCCTTCATATAAACTGTAGCTCACTGTTCAAACTTTACTTTTGTTTTGGATATGCAGACAGTTAGCATGTGTTCGGAAGTGGGATGCATTTTGGCAGGCTGTGATATGCACGCACATGTGAGTCCGTTGTGTGCATGTGTGCACATGCAGTTTTTTTTCTCTTGGCTGTGTTTGCCATGCCCCTTCCTGCCAAGTGGCTGGATACTACAGGCATCTACTCTCCTCCAATTCTTCCTTTAACAGTTGGCCTCTGACCCCCTTATATTTGGACATTTTCTTGTTTATTGATTGATTGATTGGCGTGTACAAGGCCAGGCTGTCAAGTTCTGATCTGTGTATTTACTCACTTAACCCATAGCCTCCAGATGGGCGGTGGGAGGAGATGCAGGGGACGGATGCAGGGACTGGGTCTGTCCTGGCCGCCACAGGACCTGAAGTCAGGCATCCTGACTCTTTAGTGACTAGGGAGAGGTGGGATGAGCAGGTGGTGGATTTACAGCAGAACCCCACAGCCGAGGTCAGAAATGGTGGCTCAGGCCTGTAACTTTAGCACTCGGAGGTTCAATGCAGAAGGACTGTGAGTTTGAGGCCAGCCTGGGCTACATGGTGAGGCTATCTCAAAAAAATGAATGAAGAAGAAAAAGAAAAGGATTTGAAGCTAGGTTCCCTGGCACCAGGAAGTGAGGACACTTATTTTTCAAACATCTATCTTTAGATTGAAGAGCTGGTAGTGGCGGTGTTGGCGGGGAGGAGGGCTCATGGGTAGGAGGAGCCTCGCCAAAGCAGGCAGGCAACATGGTGGGCTGGAGAGTCCCGACAGAACGTCTGGCACCCTCCCTGGCAAGCACTTTAGGCCATAAGTGATTAGACCACAGGCGGAGGCCCATCCAGCAGTTTTTGGGATATGTCCTTCCCAATTTTCACACCAACTCCAGGTCTGAGGAGAAGGCAGCAAGTCTGCGGGGTGAGCCGAGGAACTAGAGCCCAGAGGTCCATGGGTCTGTCTGTGAAAGGTCTCAGGGCCACTGTCTCCTGACCATGGAGGGTTAATATGTTGGTAACACTCCACAGCCATGCTGGGACTGAGTGAAAGCAGAACAAGACCGCATTCTCTCACACGTGCACTGTGGGCTTCTAACCGAAGCCCCTGAGAGAAGGGCGATGCTCTCACCCGGGGGGGCTGCAGTGCACCTGGGTCACACCCCTCCACCTGTCAAGTGACTCACCTCTGAATCCAGGGGGTCCTCTTTCTCCCGGAGGCCCCTTTAGCCCAGGGTGTCCCGGTAATCCAGCATCTCCCCGGGGTCCGGGTTGGGCCCCTAGGACTTCTCCTGGAATCCCTCTGTCCCCAGGGGGTCCGGCTGGTCCTGGAAGTCCAATGGGGCCCGGGAGTCCGGATGGGCCAGGGAGGCCTGTGGCACCTTTGGATCCTCGGGGTCCCATGAACCCTAAAACAAAACAAGGGTGGTGCCCTTAGCCACAAGTCTGCATTGTCATGTTCTGAGATAGCGCTGACGTGAGTCGAGAAAGAGCCAGTGCGTAGCGCGGCCCTGGAGGGTAGCTCTGCAGCCTGAGAGCCTGCCCACCGCCCTCTCCGAGCCTGGACCTCTCAATGTCATTGAACCTCTTTGGTTTCCTTCACCATCAGCTTTGAAACTCTTTGCTGTATCAAAACATGGATGGCGTGATGAAAATAGACCCCCAGACCTAGAGATGTTTGCTGGTTAGTGGGGAGTGAGTGGGAAAGCTGTGGATAGCTGTCACAGGGACATCCTGTGTGGCCCTGATGAGGGACCATCAGACTGTGTGCTTAGTCTTTTGGAGATGGAGTCTCACTGTGTGTCCCTGGCTGGCTTGGAACTCAGGTTGGTCTCTACTCACAAGTACCTGCCTGCCTCTGCCTCCTGAGTGCTGGGATTAGAGGTGTGCGCCACCATGTCAGGCACTGTGTGCTTAGCCTTAACTATCTGCCCATTTGGACTAAGGAAATCCTGGGGGAACTGGAGAGGTGGCTCAGTGGTTAAGAGCGCGGGCAGCTCTTGCAGAGGACCTAGTACCCACATGGTGGCTCACAACCACCCTTAACTCCAGTTCCAGGGGATTTGATGCCCCCTGTTCTAGTCTCTTTGGTACCTGACATGCACGTGGTACACATATATACATGCAGGCAAATACTCTTACACATTAAAAATAAATAAATAAATAAAAACTTGGAGAACTAGTGGAGCAGACCTTGGTATTTCCTGAAACGATGAGGTCACCAGGGTACCGAACTAATCAATACGTTAGTTCCTTTATGGATTAATAACATAATGGCAATGTTGGGAGGTGGTGAAGGTAGGCTATGGGGCCTGGCCGGGGAAGCAGGGATCTGTTCTTGGTGGCTACATCTTTCCCTGGATCTTCCTGTATTGACCCTTTCTCTGCTTCCTGGCCACCGTGATGTGAGCAGCTCTGCTCTGCTCACCCCACCGTGATGAGTGGATACCTATGAAGCCATGAGCCCAATCAGATTCTCCCCATTGTGGATTGTTTTCTCAGGTGGGCAGGTCATGCACACCTGACTACCGACTGGTAGCCTATGGTGACCGGGCTGTCTATACGTTCAGAATACTCCCAGGAGGGGACAGTGTTAGGACGTTCACTAGCCACCGAGGGACATCTCCCTGGGTCACATCTGCTGCTCCCATCAGATCTCTGCAGCAATCCAGCACAACAATGATAAAAAAAAAAAAAAAAAAGTCAAGGATTTTCAACTTCAAAAGAGCATGGACAGCAGCAATCCTGGAAGATAACTGATCTGGGGGGACCTGACCACACACAAGAGCCATTCCCTGAGTGGGCATGAGGGCACAAGCCAAGCTGACTCACCTGGGGGTCCTGGGAAGCCTTCACGACCCGGCTCTCCTGGAAAGCCCTTGAGACCTGGTGCTCCAGAACCTCCTGGGAATCCTGGGGTTCCTCTGATGCCTTTGATACCTAGACACCCAAGGAAACCACAGCCCTGTCAGACCCTCTGAGGACCAATGGGACGTGACCCAGCTTACTGTGAACCAATGAGGTCTATCAAGGAACTTGGAAGCAACGAAGGTAGGGAGCCGATGTAAGACGGCTCTTGCTGTATGTTCCCCAGGCAGAGCAGGGGCCCAGTGTTTACTATGTATATTCTTTTTCTTTTCTTTTCTTTCATTCTTAATTTTTTTTTTTTTTTAGGTTTTTCAAGATAGGGTTTCTCTGTGTAGCCCTAGCTGTCCTGGAACTCACTTTGTAGACCAGCTGGCCTTGAACTCCTGTGGATCTGCCTGCCTCTGTCTCCCGAGTGCTGAGACTAAAGGTATGCACCACCACTGCCCAGCATCATGTACATTCTTTATGGTGTTCTTTTTGTTGAGACAGGGTTTCTCTGTGTAGCTTTGAGCCTTTCCTGGATCTCACTCTGTAGACCAGGCTGGCCTCGAACTCACAGAGATCTGCCTGCCTCTGCCTCCCAAGTGCTGGGATTAAAGGCGTGCGCCACCACCGCCCAGCCTTCTTTACGGTGTGCTTAAGAGCTAGCTTCCCTGGGAAGTGACCACAGTTGTGGCCGCTTTGAGATGGCAGAACCCCACTGTGTTGAGAGATGAGGAGGCACACAGGGCCAGTGGAGGGGAAACCCAAAGTGGGAAGCAGAAACCCCAGGCCATGACATGAAGGCTGGATATTACCTGTGGGGCCTGGGGGTCCTTGCTGGCCAGGTGATCCTGTGGGGCCTCCAACGCAACCTGGAGACAGAAGAGAGGTGGGTGAGCTGAAGTGATGTCAATGCTGAAGCTCGTTGCCTGGGTACCACTGTGGTCAGAAGCAGCCAGGAACATCGGCTGCCTCTTACTTAATGACCTAATGGTTCTTGGCTCTGATGCAAACAGAAGTGGAATTTCGTCATGTAAAGAAGTCAGAATATTAGCGTAAGGTGCAAATGAAGTCAGTCTAATAAAAACTGGGGTACTGTGGGGGCAAACACCATTTTCTCACAGGGACAATAGCCCTGACTCAGCCAAATCACTGTGAACCCCCACAGGTCCTGGGGGACAGGTCTCTTCCACCTGAGAGCGTCTGTCAGGGATGGACACACTTGGTGACTGCTGAAGGAAGCCTTTGGTTTCTTTGTCAGTGTGCTCTGTTCAGAGCTGGCCACCTCGATTAGCTGCGTAGAGCAGGCGCGAAGTTAAACACGGTGTCACTGTGTGCGTAGGAATGGCCTCTACAGGCTCACGTGTTTCATGTGTGGTCATCGGGGGAGGCACTGCTTGACTAAGAGGTGTGACCTTGTTGATGTTTGTGTGGCTTTGATGAAGGGAATGTGTCCCTGGGGGTGGGCTTCGGGGTTTCAAAAGCTCAAGCCAGGCCCAGTGTCTCTCTCTTCCTGCCGCCCATGGATCTGAATTTAGGACTCCCGGCTAGGCTACTTCCTCAGCACCATGGTTGCCTGTGTGCCGCCATGCTTCCCGCCATGGTGGAAATGTACTGAACCTCTGAAGCTGTGAGCGAGCCCTCAAGGAAATGCCCTCTCTTCTAAGGGTCACCTTGGTCATGGCGTCGCTTCACAGCAACAGAACATTAAGATACCAGGGCTGCAGATGCTCCTGGGGCCTGGGATGCTGCTACCCAGCCGCCCTCTCTGCCGAGTGCCTTTTACTAGAGAAAGATGTCTTGCAAGCATGGCTGTTCTGGGCGTCCTTCTTGCCCATCTGCATGAGAACACAGG
Source organism: Peromyscus leucopus (assembly GCF_004664715.2). Taxonomy (NCBI): domain Eukaryota; kingdom Metazoa; phylum Chordata; class Mammalia; order Rodentia; family Cricetidae; genus Peromyscus; species Peromyscus leucopus. Next base: position 1,385,962 of record NC_051077.1, on the reverse strand, counting down.
CCAGGCTCCCATGGGGCTCCTTGCCATGGAGTCCCACACTTGACCATCCGGAGTGGTAACACAGTCTAGAGACACTTGCTCGCCATCACCGTACCTGGCTGGACGGCCACTTGCTGGCCATCTCCAAAGGGTCTTTTCACACCTGTGTCACAGTCTGGGGGGACACAAACGAAGAAGGAGGCAAGGTGAGAACCGGCGAAAGCCATCGACTCATCCAGGTGTGTGTGCATGTCTGAGTGTGCATTTGTACATGTGGTCCTGGGCAGGTTGGGCAGGGGTGACCTCATTTGCCCAAAGAAGTTCTATATTCCAGCTACCTAGCAGAGAAGGGGGTGGTCCCGAGGATCCTGCACTGCACATCTGGCCCATGTACTGTGAAAAGATGTGGAGCATGAAGCTCCTGCCTGGTTCCCTGGGCACACATGCATGGGATGCATGGGTCTAGAGGAGCAGGGGACGCAGTCACCCTGACTGTCCCAGGACTCAGGAGGATGAGAGCAGGACTCCTTCATACCTATCTGTCCTGGGGTTCCTGGGGGACCTGGAGGACCAGGTAAGCCTGGAGGTCCTGGAAATCCAGCATCACCAGGGAAGCCACGTTCGCCTTTTGGGCCTGGTAAGCCCTGTCCTGGAGGACCCACCTCTCCTGGAAAGCCCTTGGTTCCAGGTAAGCCAGGGAGACCTGCGTCCCCCGGAGGGCCTTTGATGCCATCGCCCTGTAAGAGAATCCCAGTCACCTTCAAATGCACGCAGACACCAGAGTCAACTATGGCTTGCCAGTTCCCCTTCCCTATTTTGCTGGAACTGTGTGCTGTAGGTCCAAAACAGGAGAGCTGGGAGGAAAATGTCTACACCAGTGACCAAGTCAGAGTTAGGTTTTATAGCCTCACCAATCAGCACAGTGGAGGGCCGGCCGGCCCAGGAGACACACATTTATGTTCAGGGCCATGGGCACAGGCGCTCCAGTCCATCTATTGGGATTAGCATGTGTGACATGTCTGTCGTTCATGAGGGACAGCATCCTTAGAGGAAAGGGAGCTCATTGGAAAAGGAGGAGCCATGTGCTCTTAGAATAAGGAGCATTGGAATGAGGACAGGCTAGGGAATGTCCTGTGGTGATGATTCCAGCCAGCAGGGGGCTCTTGGGTGGGCAATGGAGGGATCAAGGTAGGGAATGTGAGCTCTGGGCAGTGGGAAGGGGCAGTGCTCACATGGTAGCACCCACCAGGGCCCCAGTCTGTGCCATATATAGCTAATGAGATGCTGCTTGTCCCAGCATGCCTGAGGAGTCATGGATGAAAGGGGACCTCTGATGCTAGTTAGGCAGGAGCTGATGAGAAGTCAGCCCACCTATGACTTTACTTTGCTCCTTTGCATTCAAAGTTAAGAGAGTATTACAGGGATTATTATTATTATTACTGGGCCAAGCTCTCTTTCTATTTGTAGGGCTCTCAAAGCATGTGTGCATCCATATTTTAGCCTCTCGTGTGTGTGTGTGTGTGTGTGTGTGTGTGTGTGTGTGTGTGTTTAATAAAACATTTCACAGGGCCACTAGAGATCATGGAGTGGACCAGCCCAGACTTAGGCGGATGGTGTGTGTGGGCAAGCCAATGGGTTTTCTGCAGGTGGACATTTTGTTCTTAGCTTATGGCTAGAACAAGCAAGGTCTGTGAACCCTGAGGGAGTCTGCCTCTCCCAGATCTGCTCTGGGAACAGAGAGGGAAGACACTTTCCTGACAACACATGGGTCTTACTCTGTAGTAGACCATGATGGGTATTTCTCTACTTTTTGAAGTGTTTACCCGGGACTCGACACTGGACTTCAGTCACTAGTCTTTAAAAACACGTTGTCTGCTGACTAAAACAGGATGGACCTGTCCTGAGCAGGGTTGGGTGAGTGCCAGTGCCAAGGCCATGGACCCCTTAATGTGTAAAGAGCACGAAGGCCTTGATGAGTGGGCTCGACTGGCCGCACCATGGCAACTGCTTACTTACCGGAGGGCCAGGAAGGCCAGGAAATCCATCCAGCCCATCGCGTCCCGGGATACCGTCATCACCTTTCATCCCATGTACACCAGGGATGCCTGGCTGGCCTCGCTCACCTGGGGAAGATTTGCATGTGAATCTACCCGCACAGGGACCCACAGGTTGGTAATTGAGCCAAGAAGTGCTCAGTCGCGGAGAACTAACCTTTGGTGGTTACTGTCCTGGAGTCCCCCTTTACTCCCTTGGGTCCAGGAATGCCAGTGAGGCCTGGGGCTCCCTGGGGACAGAAACACATGTATGTCTCTTCCTTCTTCCGACTGTTAAAGGATCTTAAGTTACACAGTTTGCGGGCAATTGCCTGTTCTCCGCAATGCCAGAAACACCACCTCTGGGCTTTGGGAAGGTAGTCACTAGCCACAGTGCCCCTCCCAGTGGCTAGCTTGGTGCTGTGGATAGTAGAACTGTGAAACTGACTTTTTAATAATTAAAATGAACAAAAGGAGCTCTAGGTCGTTAGAGAGCGAAAACCTAGAATTTCCACACTCAAGACAGCAATGCCTGAGCCGGCATCCTTGGCATGCCGGGACAGGAGCTGGGGACAGCTGGGATGGGACTGGAGCTCCAAAAGGACCCAAGGAATCTTAGACTCTGTCACCTTGAGAAGGGCTGACCTGGAATACAAGGCGGCTTAACTTGTAACTACAATCGCCAGAATCCAGACAGGTAATAAACCTCCAGGACAAAGGACAGGAACGATCATTTATGAGGCATCTTAATTATGGTTAAGAGCACTTGGTGCTCTTGCAGAGGACGCAGGTTCAATTCCCCGGCCCCACATGGCAGCTCACAACCATCTGTAACTACAGTTCCAGGGGGAATCTGATGCCCTCTCCTGGCCTCTGTGGGCACTGCATGTATGTGGTACAAGCTCTCAGTCTGTCTCTCTCTTTCTGCATATGGACACACAGGCAAAGCACCCACACACTTAAAATAAAAAATAAATACATCTGTAAAAGAAGACATGAACATTGCTGTCTAGATGCGATCAACCGAGAACAATAGCTGCTTTTAAAGAGTGAGGCCGACAATATGGAGGGAAGGCATGCCTCGAGAGCAGGTTACTGACGACCCTCAAACTGTAGGCTGTGAAGTCGACCGCAGCTCCACAGGGTAGAAACCGTCTGGAACTGGACTTCTGTGTGTGAGGCATTACTTGGTAGGGTATCACAGAGAAGTATCTGCACGAGTTTGGGACTCCTGATTGTTGGTTTAATTAAGTGGCATGGTCTGCGCACCTGTGGACCACCTTGTGCTAGGGAATACCACAGGAGCTTGATTTTTTGAGTTAGTTCTCGCCAGAGAAGGGGAACACTTTCAGTGTTCAGTACAGCTGCTTACACATAGCTCGTGGGTGATTACTGACTAACTCTAGTGCTTCAAGCACTCTGCCAGGCTGTAAGGCACAAATACTGAAAACTAAGCAGCTAACCAGTGTACTAACCAACTAATTCTCCATCCACCCATCCATCTGTCCATCTGTCATCTATCCACCCATCCTTCTATCTGTCATCCATCCATCTATCTGTCCATCTGTCATCCATCACCCATCTGCCTATCTATACATCTGTCATTCATTCATCTATCCATCAGTCATCCATCCATCCATCCACCCATCCATCCGTCTACCCACCCATCATTATAAACAGCTAACCAACCTATCTTACCCAATGAGCTAGTCAAGTGTACACTACCCATCCCTATTTAGATAACCAATTATCTACCACTTTTCTCCCTCTCAACCATCCATCCATCCATCCATCCATCCATCCATCCATCCATCCACACATCCAACCAGCCAATCAGATAACCAGCTATGACCACAGAGCTATGATCACGGTTCCAGGCATCCAGGTGATCACACACACCATCCTAGAGGATCCCTTTACACAGGCTTGCACACACAGACACATAACTAAATTCAGGACAACAAACACAGCCAGAGGCCATTGGAGAAAAGCCCGCTGGTGTGTGTTCAGAGCGGGGAAGCAAACAAATGGGTTATTTATATAGGTTTTAGGGGTACCATATGGGATCCATTTGGCTTCTAGGAATGAGTCAGCTGAAGAGCTGACTTGGTTTTCCAGGATGGAGTATATGGCTTTCACTTCATGCTCTTTTCTGAACAGGGTAACAATGCTTAGACTTGCGGGGGGGGGGGCATTATCTTTGAAACATGTGTGTGTGTGTGTGTGCATGAAGGTGTGTGTGTACGTATGTATGTTTGACAGGATCTTCCTTATGTAGCCTAGGCTAGCCTCAAATCTGTGATCAGGCTGGCATAGTCTTTCACACTAAGATGAAACAGAGTCTCTATTCTTGTGTGGCTTAGGTTCTCTCTAGTGCAGGGTTGGATTGTTGGAATTGTCTTTGGTCAGGTGCCTCAAGAAATTTTCTCTCTAGTGCTCAAAAGATAAACGACAGGACATTCAGCTGCTGTGCTCCATGCCTGGCATCCCAGAATGTGGGAGGCTGAAATGGGAAGACTGCCAGGGATGGAAGGCCAGCTTGGGAGACATGGTGAGGCTGTGCATATGTGTATGTGCATAAATAACGACACGGTAGTGTGGCCAGTGTGCCACCCTTGCACACACACACACTCATATATAATGCCATTCCACATACTGTATACACTTGAGAAGATTCGGGGCTGCAGCTCCCTCCTGCAACCGGAAGTCGCATCTCTAGGTCCTGTGATAGCCTCATGTCTAACTTCCAGCAGATGACAGTTTCAAAAAGCACACGACTTTTGAAAAACCCCACACACTGGTGTGTGAGTCCGGCCAACCTCAGGCACCTGTGAGCTGCAAGGTACCAGTGGCCAGCAGGGGCTGCTGTCTTCTCACCTTGAGTCCTGGGAACCCGGGGATACCATGCACACCCGGGTCCCCTTGGTCCCCTTTCTTCCCCAGCTCCCCATTGACACCGGGAAAACCCTTGGGTCCGGGCAATCCTGGAAGACCCCCGATGAACTGGCCACACTGGCAGTCTCCGGCTTCACCTGTAGTGAATGGGGGAGGAATGTGTATGTTAAACAGGGCTGGGGATTGCAGAGGGAGAGGACAGGGGAGGAGGGCTGGTGGTCATGCCGGTTAGGCGCTGAGCGCTGGGGTTGAAGGCGCGAACCACCACGCCTGGCTCCAGGCTGTCTCTCATTTTGTAGTGTGTGCATATAGGTGAGGTGTCTTGGGTGGAGACCCTCATCAGAATGTACGGTGTTTCATAGGACCTGTACACAGCCCAAAGCTAACTCTGTCCAGTGGTTTTGGTGCAGCTGCTTTGACCGTAACCCAGCATATGACACCTGCTGTGGGATTTCCCACGGGCTGCGTCACGTTGGTTTTCAGAAAGTTTCAGATTTGGGAGCATTTCCAATTTCAGATCAGAACGCCCATTCTTTACCTCCAAAGAAATGAATGAAGGGAGGGGGCAGGGCCAGCCTGCAAGGTAAGGTGACATGGGGGCTAGATGGTGGCCGTCACCCACCCTGGCATTCCTTACCTTTCCATCCTTTCTGCCCTCGAGTCCCTGGGAAACCTGAAGGTCCTGGGTAACCCACTCTTCCTTCTGATCCTTTCAGGCCAAACAAGAAGCCTAGGAGAAAGTGCACAGGACATGAACATCCGTGAGATACAGCATCAGGGCCATCACGGCTCTCAGGACATGAACATCCGTGAGAGACAGCATCAGGTCCATCACAGGCTCTCAGGACACCAACATCCGTGAGAGACAGCATCAGGGCCATCACAGGCTCTCGGGACACGAACATCCGTGAGAGACAGCATCAGGGCCATCACAGGCTCTCAGGACATGAACATCCGTGAGATACAGCATCAGGTCCATCACAGGCTCTCAGGACATGAACATCCATGAGAGACAGCATCAGGTCCATCACAGGCTCTCAGGACATGAACATCCATAAGATACAGCATTAGGTCCATCACAGGCTCTCAGGACATGAACATCCGTGAGATACAGCATCAGGTCCATCACAGGCTCTCAGGACATGAACATCCGTGAGAGACAGCATCAGGGCCATCATAGGCTCTCAGGACACCAACATCCGTGAGAGACAGCATCAGGGCCATCATAGGCTCTCAGGACACCAACATCCGTGAGAGACAGCATCAGGGCCATCACAGGCTCTCAGGACAAGAACATCCGTGAGAGACAGCATCAGGTCCATCACAGGCTCTCAGGACATGAACATCCGTGAGATACAGCATCAGGGCCATCACAGGCTCTCAGGACATGAACATCCATGAGAGACAGCATCAGGGCTATCACAGGCTCTCAGCCAAGTCTACCCCGGTTTCCTTTGGTCCCACACCAGCACCTCCAAAGACAGACACTTGGACAGTCACGTGACCACACCCCTCAGGGCAGGACAGGAACTAGAGCCTGCAAATTTAGCTTTTCCATCAATATGTCAAGACTGGTGTCTTTCCTTCTGAGAAACAGTCCAAACAAAGACTTGGGCTTTTCAGCCACATAACTGAAATTTCAAGATGGCCACACATTTCTATTCTCCTTCAGAGACCCCGCCCCGAAACCACAAGGAAAAAAAAGCCCACAAGAGTTAAGATAAACCTCTCTCTCCACTCTGTCCTCTTTTGGAGCAGATGTGCCCTGTTCTTTCAGTTCTCCATGCACGCGTGAACGCACAGCAGGTGTGTAAACACGTGTCCACGGTAACTAATGGGAATCCTCCTGACAAACTGGTGAGAGGTATTGTTGACCTCACTGAACGATCTTGACCCTGACTGTCCTCTCCTAGGCTCCTTTCCTCACCAAGGGTTGGAGTAATCACTGCAGTGCCCCAGTGACTGCCCAGATGTCTATCAGGTGACCAGAGGAGACTAAGGCTACACATCCTGAGAGGCCTTTGGGAAGGCTGCCACCTGGTGGTGGACACCAGTCTGCATTTCAGTCCAGCATGGTTGGGAGGGGTAGCTGAGCATGGACTCCTGGGCTCCTCACTGTCTTACTCAGTGTAGCCTAGGCTGGCCTTGAACTTACAGGGACCCTGCCGTCTCAGCCTCCCAAGCGCCAGGACTCCAGGTGTGAGCCAGCAAGCCTCACCCTGTTAGATCTAGCAGTGAGCAGAGCTCCCACAAATACCTCTAGATGCTTGTGGCTGAACAGGAAGTGGAAAGGATGTGAAAGCAGCAACTTCAAAGGCTGATGGACAAGGGCAGTGGGATGGTGTGTGTGAGCTCCTAGGGAAGCAGCGGGTTGTGAGCGGCAGCGGCGGCGAGTGAGCACTGTTCTGTGTAATCTAATCTGGCCGCGCATCTAACACAGCCTCACTCACTCGTTCATCCATCCATTCATCCACCATGAGCTGGCACCTGAGCTATGTATGCCAGGCTGCGAGCCAAGAGCTGCCTGGAACTGGCAGCTGAGATGCAGGGACGTAACTAACGCAATCAGCAAACAAACGTGAATTTTCAGATTATAGCCAGCACCGTGAGAGGGCATCTGGGAGCAGCTGATTTAGAATGCCTGGTGCCCAGAGAGGGCTTTCTGAGGAAGTGATATGAACTACAGCTGATAGAAAGAGCTGGCCAGGCAGGGAGCTGGAGGAGTATCCACAAATGGACAGAATGACTAAATGGCTCCCTAACAGTAGGCAGCCATGACCAGAGGACGAGTAAAGGTCCACGCGGGAGTGTTGGCATGGCGGAGAGGAGGGGAGGGGACCCTCTTGGGCTTTGATTGGCCAGGAAGGGGAGTGGGAGGTGGTGATCTGCAGCTCCACTCTGGGCATTCTGAGGTTAGGGACTCCTGAGACCCTGTGCTGGCTGTTTCCAGTGAGAACTTTGTAGCTCAGAGCACGGAGGAGGAGCGGCCATGTTTGCACTGTGCTACGTCCCCATTGGAGAGTTTACCGAGGTACAATGACGACAGAAGGAACCAGAGAGGATTTCAGGGGCTCCATCAGCTACGAGAGATGGGGGGGGGGCATGTGTGAGAGAGAGAGCCACAATGAAGAGCCACCGATAAGTCCAACGAAGTGTCCAGAGAGGTGAGAACGGCGGACAGGCCTCAGGGAAGGGGAGAGAAGAGAAGCCCGTGTGCTCCGTCTAGGAGCTGCTGAGGTCTGGACTGGGCTCTAACCTAAAGCTTCCAGCCTTCTTGACAGGTGAGGAGAGAAGCGGATCGTAAGTAGAGGGATTCATCACCCGGACTTTAGGAGCATTACCATTTAAAACTAGAGACCTGTCATTGAGGACAAAGAGAGACGTCCTTCTTGGGAGGGAGTAAGGCCTTCCCCCAGGCACAGAATCGCCATCTGTCTTCCCCCTGGCATGTTGCCCTCTGTTGAGTTCATTCATAATTTTGAACAAGTTCTTTGGGATGTGGGAGATCTCAACAGGACTTCCATGAAGAAGCCAATAGCTGATTCGGTCAGCTGAATTCGAAATGGCACCAGCAGAGCCTTTCACCTCAAAAGACGGCTGGCATCAAGGTTTGCTCTTAGTCTGGTGTGAATGACTAAGCATTCTGCTTTCCTGCAGCCGCAGCACATGAAACAGGGTTAAACGCGGCTCCTGAGAAAAGACTCCAAAAATTTCAGTTCAGAGAAAGGCTGAATTCCGTGGGACTCCTGAGGTTCCCAGTACTAAGTTACAAGGTGGATACTAAGTTGTGAGCCGTACTTCTAAAAGCCAAAAATCAGCTACTTTTCACAGGAGAGGTTGTTAGAAAAGCAGGTGGTAACAATGTGTCTCCCAGAGGAAACAGCTTGGATGCTTTTAGTTGATGCTCTCCTGCACCAGTCCATCTTCTGTATACATCTTATCAGCTGATAATCAGTGCCAGATAGCTGAAGGGATCTGTTCCTTATGTTAGTTTATCTGTCAGTGAAGCTGTGAACAGCTTAGTGAGCAAAATTCACACATGAAGATGTTCTATGCTCCTGACAGGATGGAGTGACAGGGACAGTGTCCTCACACATGGCGTGCTTTTATGCTTTTGACACATGCAAGGAAAACCCTTCCGATGCTGCACACAGGAAAGACAGACTCATAGAAATTCATATGTCATCAATAAATATTTTCCCGTCAACATTAATAAATACAACTCATGCCATAAACACTACTTTCAGCATAACAGGAAAAATTAAGAAATAGCTTTGCTCAGCTGCAGCATCCAGGGAAATAACACTTCAAACTTTTCAAAAGAATGTGCTGTCTTCCAGATGAAAGAAAGCTGGGAAAGCGGAGTCACAGCAAGTTAAGATGTCACTGGAGAATATGAAGGAGGAGAAGAAGTTACTGGCTTTCCATGTATTTATTTTGTATAAGTATTTCTTTCTATGGAAGAAATACTGCCAACGATTTTCCTTTTGGAGATGGTGTAGAAGAATCTTCCCAAGGCAATTAAAATAGCCTCTGAATTTGAAGTTTAACTAAAACCTAAAACTGTCCATTAGCAAGTATGATGCCTTGTCCCCTGAAGGGAGGACTCAGGAGATGCCTGGCCCCTGAAGGGAGGACTCAGGAGATGCCCTGTCCCCTGAAGGGAGGACTCAGGAGATGCCCTGTCCCCTGAAGGGAGGACTCAGGAGATGCCCTGTCCCTGAAGGGAGGACTCAGGAGATGCCCTGGCCCTGAAGGGAAGACTCAGGAGATGCCCTGGCCCCTGAAGGGAGGACTTAGGAGATGCCTGGCCCCCTGAAGGGAGGACTCAGGAGATGCCCTGTCCCTGAAGGAGGACTCAGGAGATGCCCTGGCCCTGAAGGGAGGACTCAGGAGATGCCTTGGCTGAGGAGGATGGCTTCTGTGGATGTCCAGCTCAAAACTATGGCACACGAAAAAACTCCTCAGTAGATAGGGTGTTCTTGATATAAGGCCAGCACAGACCATCACAACCTGAAAACGCTACCTTAGCAGTCTCAGGGACCATCCCAGCTGCTATGAGATCACCCTGGCTGACTCAGAGACCCGCTCCGCTGCTGTGGGGCAGCAGGCTGGCCAAACTTCCATCCTCTCTGCCACCGTTCCTTTTTTGCGGCTATCTTTTCTTGTCATCAACCTTTATCTCCTGTGACCTTGACTTTGCAGTGACAGAGAAGCTGATGTTATCACACCCTGAACCAGACTGTTGGAGCAGAGGAGAGGGGCTGTGAGTTAAGACAGGAGATGCCTGCAGAGACCTGGGGACAGTGATTTCAGCTCAGAGCTCCTTCCAGACGCAGCATCTTAGACGTCCTATCCAAGTCCCTGCAGCCACAGTTCACTGCATAGAGCTGTGGGATTGCTGCTTCTCTACCAGCGGAGAGGCAACCCCTGTTGTCATGGTTCCGTCGTGGACCCTGGGAGTGTCCACCACATCCTCATCCACTGGCCTACTGAATCAACTCAGAGCCACTTAACAAAAATCCCGGATGACACTCAGCTTGGTTAGGCTCTGGGTGAACACCAGCCACTCACCGTCTGGTCCAGGTGGGCCTGGAGGTCCAGTGGCTCCTTGGAGACCTGGTTTTCCATCAACTCCTGGTGAACCTGGATAGCGTGCTGGGTGGCCCGGTTCTCCCGAGAAGCCCTTGGGTCCCATCTCCCCTGGAAGGCCTCTCTTTGTATCTGAAACCCAAGAGCATTCACAGTAGGTGAGTGTTCTGATATTCAAAGCCTGTGCCAGCTTCATGTCACAGGGGACCACCATCAGGGACAAGGGTCAGGGACTAGCTAACACAGAAGCGATGGCCTTGGTACGCTTCTTCATGGCTTGTCTACTTTTACAGCTTGCCCAATGGCCTGGGACTATCACCATTTGCTGACAACATTGGACCGCACCCCGCTTCTTCCATCCAGGGACCAGATCACACCAACCACCCGTCAGTGTCACAACCTAACCTAGCTGGTGGTTACAGCTGCATGTGCCTTCATCTCATCAGTAGCTGAGGCTACTCCATGTGAAGGAAGGATAGAGCCACAGGAAAGCCACATGCGTGGCCAGCAAAGCCTGCTGGTCCATGCCCACACCTGAGACCAGGTACCTTCGGATGCTACAAAACTCCATTACCTTCATCTCCAACAGATGGGCCTGGGGGCCCCATGGGGCCAGGGTCTCCCGGCTCGCCTCGGCTTCCTGGCTCCCCACGAGTACCTGGGGATCCTGGGTCACCTCTGATACCTGCAACCAAGACAGGTCCCTTGCGGTGAGAATCACTGTCTAGGAGCAAGCCCCCACCATGGCAACGAGGATGACATTTACAGGCACGGCAGGCATCCATTTCCCAGCGGGTACATGATGTACAGAGGGAGGCAGGGAGTGTGCAAACTCACAGCCTCGCTGGGTAAGATCCTGATGAATATAAGACAACGCAGAGGCACAGAGGATGCCAGAAAGACACACAGAGGTTTCGGGGAGAGGAAACTGACTTGAGAGGACTCAGTGGAATTCTAGGTGTTAAAAGCTAGAACCCGTGCTGCTCCTAGAGATGCAGAAATGCCCTCACTTACAGATGGGATCCCATCTGGAAGACAGCGAGTGTTGTCAGGCAGAGCCAAAGTGGCTGTTTCTGATGGCACCTTTAAGCCACCAGGGAAGCTGGGCTGTCCCTGAAGGTTGTGTTCTGAACACCTTCACTTTGTTTCACTTGGAAATCTGTCCGGAGAGTTTATGACTTTGTTCCCGACAGAAGAGGGTTCATGTGAGGCTACGCCATGCATTGAAGCTTTTGTACCAACCTTTTGCCAGGGCTGGATGGGGTGAGTAGGCAGGGGGTCCTGGGGGTCCTTGTTCCCCACGTTCTCCCTAGGGGAAGGAAGACACTGTGAGACTAGCCTTCCGGAGTTCTCTTCATTTACATATTGCCCAGGAGCGGGCAGAATGTGGAATTGGTTTAACAGGGCAGGTTTTCCGACTAGCCAACCTGGACGGTTCCCATGGCAACATCTCTACCACGGGACAGTGGGGAGTCCCTGCATCCCAGCCACCAGACAGATATAAAAGGAACACTGCAGCAGGGGAGGATCTCCTTGTGAAGCCCTTGCCAGGCTTAGGGATGCCGGAAGTGGCTGGGAGACTGTGTGATCGTTTTTTTAGGCTCGGACCTTCACAGTGTTGACGTCTGAACCATCTGGTGACCGGAGGGGGGGCACAGCATGGAGATGCAGGGACACCCAACACCATCTGCTCTGGAGAGCGCCTCATGTAAACTCCAAATACACCCACACACTTCCCTGCTCTCCCCAGACACATCCTCTAGCAGAAAGTGCTGGGTCCCCTCACAGCTACTCTGGATTACCTCACCTGGTCTTCCTTCCTCTCCCTCATGGTTAACTACACAAGTTCCATTCTCCATCAGGAACTAGAGGTACCCTCACCCCCCCCCCATCTTTTTGCTAAAAGCCAGCCTCTTGCTGTCCTTCGGATGGGGGCAGCATCACACAGCACCCACACTCTGAGGGGGTCACATTAAAAACCACTGCTCATGCCCTCTGCCCATGTGGTTTAGGTGAGGAGCAGGGTATCATCAGAAAGAGAGACACGACGAGTCACCTTGGGTCCTCGGGGTCCACTGGGGCCTTGGAAACCATCTAGGCCTCTGCTTCCCTGCAAGAAAGATATGGGGTTGTTATCTCCACTTCCAGAAATCAACCCCACGCCACTTCCACCCGCACAGCCCAGGCAGCCACCAAGCGTCCCCTTAGTGCCCCTCCGACCCAGTGCACCATCAACCCCCTGATGTCAGATGCACCAATGTCTCCAAAGCTGCTTTGCTTGACCCAGGAGCCAGAGCCCAAAGGCGGCTTTTGTCTGTAGTGTCTGTCAATTCTCTGTTAGTCCCTAATGTTTTCCTTTTGTTCAGATTTATTGTATGTGTATGAGTACCACATGTATGCATCTGTGCCATGTGAGTGGCTGGTGCCTGTGGGTGTCAGAAGCGGAAGTCAGATCCTGGGCTAGGGTTACAGATGGTTGTGAGTGACCAAGTGGGCGCTGGGAGCAGAACCCAGGTCCTCTGCGAGAGCAGCAAGTGCTTTCAACCACGGAGGCATCTTCCAGGGCCCTCCTGGGTACTTTTTCTTCATCCCCCCCCCCCGTTGTTGGTGTTGAGAATATTGGGTGGCTTGTGCGTCTGCCCCAGTGGCACCGTGTAATATGGTCCCCCACCCCCTCCATTCCCCACCCAGCATCCTAGTGAGCAGGGGACTGTGGAGGACCTGTCTCCATCCGCAGGGGCAGCCATGCTTCCTCACGCCTCACTCTAGGGACCAGAGAGCTAGCTGCCCCTGCTAGCAACTTCTTAACTGATCAGTGGGGTCACATCTGATCTGTGTGTGGGGTCACAGAGCCAGGCGGATCTCTGTGAGTTTGAGGCCAGCCTAGTCTACAGAGCGAGATCCAGGAAAGGTGCAAAGCTACACAGAGAAACCCTGTCTCGAAAAACAAAACAAAACAAAACAAACAAACAAACAAACAAAAAATCCTATTGCCACCGAACAGAAACCCCAGAGTCTCTTGATTTGGAATTTCTCTTTTCATTAAAAAATCCCTAACACTAATTTGGTCTCCAGTTTTCTCAAGTGCCTATCAACAAGGAAGCTGGACTGGTATGTAAAGCTTTCTGAGAAGCTAGTTCTTCTTGCAAAAGACCACATATGGCAAAGCCCCCAAGCCACATCAGGATGAAGTAAAAATGGTCCTGTCTAGTTACTTTTACAGATTTTTCAAACCCAGGAGCCCACATGCTGTTTGACGGACTAAGATTGTGTAAATTTTTTTTTCTTTCCCTTCTTTCTTTTACAGGGCTGTGGCTGACTCTGGGCCTCTCACACTAGGTGGAGCCAAACATTCAAGAGTGGTTGATGTTAATGTTGTTCGGGAGAGAGAGAGACCCTGAACCCTCAAGGAGACTCATCAGCAGAGGTCCTCAGTAGCTGGCAGGAGTGTACTGTCAGGAAGCATTTACAGCTAGGCTTCCAGAGAACGTCTCCTCAAATGCCGAACAGAAGGCTGCTGTCTTATGGGTATGTGTTCCCATGTCTTTCTGGACTCCAGGTTTGTCCTCAGCCCTGTGGCACAAACAGGACCTAGTGAAATCTAACTTAGGGGCTTTGGGGGAAAGACTTCTCCTGGGCTCAGTCTGAGAGGGCTGTGGGGCAGGAAGGCACAGCATCATGATGCCACTGAGTGCCCAGTCTGTGGGCACAGCTGTGCTGCCTGCCTGTACCTTCTCCCACGTAGCTAGAAAATCACACCTGGGCAGATGTGGGGTCTGAGGAGTTCTGTGGCAATCCAGGGGTCCTGTCCACACAGGGTGGCCTTTTCCTATGCGGTGCACCCACACTACACTGTGGTCAGTGCATGGTCCTGGGAAACTAGGTCTCCATGAGCACGCTACAGTTGCTCCAGGGTAGGAGAAGACCCTGCCGTCATTAAGCAGGTTTACCCGAGTGAGGGAAACGATTACATTTCAGAAAATGTAATACAACCAAATGCATAAGCCATTCACGTTGCTAGGTATCCATGTCCATGTGTCCTTGTGTCCATGTGTCCGTGCACACAGGCATGTGCCGAAGGTTCTTTGTTCTCACAGGGAGGCAGGGGCTTCCCTAAGACACATGGCTTTCTCTGCTTCCTCCTTCTCTGGCACGCTGCTTTAATGGGTCACTGTTCACAGTGGCTCCTTGGAGCTGCCTTGGGTTCTGGCTCCTAAGGCCAAAGCTTCAGCACATCTGGAAAGCTCATGTGGAGACAGCAGCTGGACCAGTTGGATAATGTGGTTTGTACTAACACGCAGTATGATGAGTCATTTGTGTATGTCTGCCTATTTCCCTATTTTTTCAGTTGGGTAAACTATTTCTTCCTCTGACCCATTTAAGCACAGATGTCTGTTTCTTCCCAAGCTACAGAGAGAAAGCTGGATGGCCACCCCGATCATACTGGTGCCTGAGCAGCAGCAACAGAGGACCCAGGGCCTAGGGCTTGCCGGGCCATGTCTAGGGGTCTAGTCTTCATGGACCTGTAGGTCCAGGGGCAGCTGTGCGGAGCCACAGTTTTAGACATGACAGCTCCCTTGTGTTCCCTGAAGAGTGACAACATGCCACCCGCCCACCTCAGCGATACACTGACTGATTCAGCTGGGTTTTTGGTGTAGTGTCTGCCTCAGTTGCCTCTACAGTATCTGCCTCCTTAAGCTAGTGGCATTCTGGCCTTGGTTGGGATGCAGGGGGGACAGTCATTGCCTCTAGTGTGTTACCTCTGGGGACACTCTTAGCAAGTGACAGATAGTTGGATGTAGTTAGGGTGAGGCCGCCAGCCTGCATTTATGGTCAGCCAATGAGAAGAAATAAGAACAGCCATGACCTTGATCTCCATGGTGCACCGTCAGTGCCAGAGCTTGGCCCGTAACTGGAGCCATGGAGGTCAGCCACGACACCTGGAGGCAAGACTACCTGCTGTCCCAGACCAGGTACACAGCTCTGCTGTCTTAGTTCAGCCTCTGGGCTCCACAGCGTCATGTGGATACCTGCTGTGGCAACGTGAGCAGGATTCATGGGGAGCTGGCATTCTGAGGCTGCTCTCTGGGCACCTGACAGGACAGAGGGGTGGAGACACCAGCCATGGGACCCTGAGTGTGCACTCTGGTGCGGACTGCAAGCTGACTGGAGGCATGGCTGTATCCTGGGGCAAGTAAACGTGGTGTCTGTGTGTACCCCAGGGCTTCCTAGCATGTGTGGGTGCATATGTGCCGAAGTGGGGTGACCCCCTACGTGGGGGAAACATAGAACAGCATGGGACAAATGGGCTTATTATTTCTTCGTTGCCAAGTTACGAGCATGCTAGGTTACATGACCCTGGAGGCTGCCATAGATAAAGCCAGATCCCAGGACTGTGGGTGACAGGATGGTGCTGGGCTCTGCACTCGGTGGCCTGAATTGTTTGCATACAATGAATGCTGTGAGTAAATAAACCATTAATTAGATAAAAACATTTCTATGTGTACTTCGTGCTCCAGCTAGTGTTTAGTTGATGCTAAATCTTGTCTGGACCTGTAAAAAATTTCTCACACACATTTTCTTTTCTTTTAAAAAGTAAAAAAAAAAAAAAAAAAAAAAGAAAGAAAGAAAAGAAAAGAAAACTGTGCCACACACAGGGGAAAAACAACCAGGTTATCGTCAGACATAAGCAAATATCACAGTATGTGTAGATCTCTAAGGAACAGAGGGGGACTCAGTCACTCGGATGACAGCCTATGTGACAATGACACATAGGTGTGTGATGCCCGGGCTGGGGACCTAGTGACAGAGACCTGGGACTAGTGGACTGATGGGCACAGCCCAGGCAGACATCAACGCTCCACTGGGGCTTTGAGAGCTGGCATGATAACCTGGGAGCCTGTCAGTGCAGGGGACATCCCCAGTGGGCTTTGGGGACAAATGCAGTTTTCTGAGATGTCACTTGTAATAGGCATGAGGTTCCGGGCCCGGGACACTTCACATTTCGTGTGTCAGACTTACTTTCTGCCCGAAGATTCCTTTTTCTCCGTCAAGGCCAGGAAGACCCTGTGTTGTTGAATAGAAAACACAGCAATAAACAGTCTAGAAGAGGTGACGAAATTCCCCGGAGGGCTGCGTGGCTGTACCAATGACTGCGTGGCTGTATCAATGACTGACGAGCAGCCTTCTGCTTTCAAGGTTTGGAACTTAGGTGCAGGTGGCCAAACCCCACCCCAGGGGCTGAGGTGGCTGCTGATGCTCATGGCCCCAAAGGTGACATCTCTCTCTTACAGATGAGCCTCCCCATGAGGGAGGGACAATCTTACTGGACTCTGGGTGACCAGAAATGAACCTGCATTCTAGATCCTCTCTGCAGTTTGTTGCAAAGATTAGTCTCATACCAGAAGGAACCTTCAGGGCAGGTACAGTATTTTAAAAACTTCAGCATGGGGTGAGCATGGGTTCATGAGTTGTAGCAAATGCACCCGAGGGGATGTCCCTGGTGGTGTATGCCCAGCTGGTTGGCTGTGCCCAGGGTGGGGCCAGAGGGCCATGGGAAACCTCTACTTTTTGCTCAGTTTTTCTGTGAACCTCAAAAACTGATCTAAAAAAAGAAAATATGTTTCAAGAGCAAAAAGCCAACTAGCCAACCAGCCAGCGTTATACAGTGCATGGCTCACCCGCATTCCCGGGAATCCCATGATGCCTTCCTCGCCCTTCAAGGTGGTGCCCTAGGAGAGAGAAACAAGAATGTGAGGGGTGCCTAGAGCTGAGTCCACCAGTGGGACGCTCTGCCGCCTTCCCAGGCCCCTCAGTGACAGGATGCTACAACAGGTAATGTGGGGGCAGGGAGAGCAGAGGGCTGTGTGGGGGCCACCTTTATCCAGGGTGCCACATGCCACACCACAGGGTGAGTAACAGTGAGGAGGAAGAGCTAGAAGGTGAGCCACACTGGATGGGATACAAAAGATTGGGCCAGAGTAGAGGCCAGCCTGTCTCCCTCATTCACACAGGGTCATGCTCAGCTTATAGCTTAAGATAATGTTAATTCCTTGCGAAGCCTTGGTGCAGTGGGAAGGGACTTGGACCTGCCTAGGCTCAGTATGCTGGGCTCTGCTGACTCCCCGTGGGAGACCTTGATTTGGGGGATATGGGGATGCGGGGTGGCTTGGGAGAGAGAGCTGGGCAGTGGGAGGAGGGAGGAGGGGGGATCTGTGGGTGGTATGTGGAGTGAGTAGAAAATTTCTTAATGAAGAAAAATGAAAAAAAGATGTTAATTATTATTATAATTATATTATATTATATCCAATATTATACCAAATATATTATGTATCTTTGATACCTTCCCATGTAGAGAAGTGCATGAGAACCCAAGAACCCAAGGGCTAAGACCAAGAGCACACCGCACCGTTCAGAGCTCACCCACCGTTCAGAGCACACCTCACTGTTCAGAGCTCACTCACCATTCAGAACTCACTCACCATTCAGAGCTCACCCACCGTTCAGAGCTCACCCACCGTTCAGAGCTCACCCACCGTTCAGAGCTCACCCACCGTTCAGAGCACACCCCACCATTTATTCTCACAGGAGCCCCGGAGGCGGCTCAATCACGGAAGGAAAGAGTTTCATCACTGCACTTACTGGTATTCCCGTCTCTCCTTTGCTTCCCTTCTCACCCTGTGAAGAACATACAGAATAAGAAATGCTTGCACCTTTGAGACCGGCGGTACTTAAGCACCGATCCCGGCTTAGGATGTGGGGTTAAAAAGTACTTGATAGAACTTTAGGCAATCTTGATGAATTCCTGGCAATTGATAACAGCACCAAATGCTGCAGCTTCAAAATCCAAATGCAAAAACGATTATTTTTCTAGAATGTTCACAAGATGAATGAATTCTTATGTGATTTGTGATGTGTCTGGCAGCCTTTCTCTCTTCCTCCTGAGCAGTTATCTGCGCCAGCAACAGGGCACAGGCACTTCTGAGCATCCAGGGAGATGGATGCTAGCTCCCACATATCCATCCCACAGTGGGAGAACACATCCTAAGAAGACCCCCAAATGACCACCCTCAGTCAAATAAGGTCTGCTTAGGAAGAGGCAGTTAGTTGGAACACACTAACATCTCAAATCAAGAGGCTTTAAAAGCAGCATAGACTTTCTCCACTCTATTTTTGGATTGTTTCGGACTGGCAGGTCCTTGGCCCATCCTGGCGGCCCACACTTCAGATCCTGCAGCTCACAGTCGCCTCCTGCTGGCTGGAAGGAACCGCGCAGTCCCTCTGAGAACTGGTGCAAATCTGATTTTTTTTTTTTTCCTTCCCAATTTGGTGGTGAGGTCTTTCCCTTCTTAGGATGCAACTGTTTGCCTAAAATGAAGCAAGTGACATCTGCACCCTCCTTTCCCTAGGTCAACGGGGAATGCCCACCCTTTTACCTTGTACAGATCCGGATGGTATGTTGTCGTTGTGGGCCCAACAAGCGTGGTGTCTGATGGGATCCCGTTGGGTCCTGGCTGCCCAACGTCACCCTGCAGATTGTTCAGCAAAAGCGACAGTTTTGAATCAGAAGAAGGGTACGTAACTTGGGTGACAGCACAATCCTATCACACACGATATTTTGTTTCGCATATTACTGAATGCCTGCTTTGTGTCGAAACAAAAATCATCCTAAACCATCATATCACCACATCAAAATCAAAATCATAATCTAAAATGGCGTGAACCAAACTTCCACTAGTAATTGTTTAGGACTGATGTGTCGAGGTCATAGAGATTACTAATAATTCTACACTGTACCTGCTTCTGTGGGATGCAGCCTTTGGTAGATTTCATTTTTTTTTTAATTCAACATTTTTTTTTTGATTAAGAAAATTTCTACTCACCCTACGTACCACCCACAGATCCCACCTCCTCCCTCGATAGATTTCTGTACAAGGAAGTTGTCAGGTCTGACTCTGGTGTCACCGCAAACTAAAGGTGTTGTATACACTAAAGAGCAAAGGCTAGACCAAATATCTCAAGGAGGCGGTCAGTGCGTTTGGGTCAGTAACAGGGTGGCCACCAAGCCGCACACCTTGTCACACCCTTTCTCCTGAAACCGATGAACACACACGAACCTGACTGACTTTTCTTCTGCCAGTTCCACACACACACGACACCTGAGATTGAGCTCAGCTATCATGTGACCGGAAGGGCAGCAGGTGAGTGCTGGGTCACCCTCTGAAGAAGGCTACTGTGTGTGTTCTGAGTGCTAACACACTCGAAGACTGTTTGAGGCCACAGTACCCATGACGGCCTTGCTGTGTTCGTTAGCATCCGATTGAGGCCTGCCTTTTGTGGACTGCAGACCTGACTTCATCTCCACGGTCCCCCACGTGACCACTCCCTCCCACTAGTGGGCTCTTCCCAGGTCCTTGTTCCTTTCATTTTACACTATTACTGGGGGATATTCCGTTGTAGGGGACTTTACATTTTTATGTGTTTTGATCTTTAATCATCCCCCGCCCCAATGTCTTAGGAATTCTGATTTCCACCTATGGAATTCAATGACAGCATGCACATAGTAGAGCCAGAGGGGCAGATCTGCTCAGTGAGCAGCCAGGCTCACAGGTGAATGAGAATGGGGTTGGCTGGATGGGGTGGGCGCCATGTTCCTCTTTCAGGCTAGGGTCTTGGAAGGATAGCAGTAGGAGGTAACAGAAGTCACATAACCCTTTCGTGACTGAACTCAGCCAGGGCGGCCGTGTGATTGTTCCCTGTGGTAATTCCAGATTATTCTTCAGTTGAGTCCCCCCCACCTTTTTGCTTTAAGGCAGGGTTTCTCTGTGTAGCCTTGGCTGTCCTGGGACTCACTCTGTAGACCAGGCTGGCCTCAGACTCACAGAGATCCACTTGCCTCTGCCTCCATGTGCTGGGATTAAAGGCGTGCGCCACCACCGTCTGGTTCAGCTGAGTCCCTTTAATCATCTCTGGGTCCCACACCTCAGAAGTCACTCTTAGGGGACACTTCCACTTCCCAGTCCTTAAGGTAGGCGGAAGTCACGTGTCCCTGTCAGAATCTACGTCAGCCTAGACAGCTCACATTCATGTCTCACTGATCCACAATTGTCCCTGGAGTGTGGGCGACCTGACACTCGACACAATCTCTGTTCAAATTGTGTGTGTGCAGGTCACCTGGGGAGCACCAGGTCACCCTGGGCAGTGATGGTCACTAGTTCCTGTCACCAGGTCTCTTTACCTTTTCGCCCTTCTCTCCGTAAAAACCAAGTCCTCGGTTGCCCTGGAAACAGAGATGGTGTCTATGAGTTTGTAAGAATCAAGAATGACAGCGAATTGAAAGATTATTTTTAGAAGAAAAGAGAACTGAACTGTGACCCTTGTACTTTAGGAGCCAAGTGCCTCTGCCTGAGGAAGGCCTGAGGAGTGAGTGGTGGAGAGGGATCCTGTCAGCTCACACATTAGCACTCGGCCCAAACAAAGGAGGTCAGAGTTTGCCTTCGGGTTCTGGGTCCTCTAACGTAAAGTGCAGCCCAGATGATTGTCCAGACACCGTAGCTGGAGATCCACGTCATCTCATTTTGGTAAAAACCACCCTAACTTCATAGAAACATTCCTTTCTTTCTAATGATTTTAGGGGACTTCACGCCGATCGCAGTTCATATTTATGTGCCTGTTTGGATTGTTTTCTGAGGCGAAGTCAGGCCCGCGTCTCAGCCGGTGTTTATCTAACAGCTCCTCTGAGGAGCAGCTGGGCTGGAGTCAGCCCTCCCTGACGCCTGGGACCAGCGATGCATGCGAGGAGCCACCCCACAAATTCACACGCGTTTCCACACACAGCTCTTTCCTCTTGGCCCCAAGCAGCTGCGTCTCTTTCCCAGGGTCTCTCTCTTGCTACAGTGAGCAAGAGTCACACAGGACCCCTCCAGTCTCGCTCGGCAGTCTGCTGTCTGCCCCCTCCGATGCTTAGATATCTTTTGAAAATAAAAGCAGAACCTTTAATTAAATTCTGCTTCTCTTGCTTCGCCACCTGGCTGGGAGCTCATATCAAAGCACAGCATGGCGGCCATGGAGTCCCCACAGCATTCCCTGTTCAGAGCTGCTTGTCAAAGTAGCCAGGAAGTGACTTGGCCCAGGGTGAGGGGGCTGTTTGTATTTGCAGCAGCCAGGGGAGATCTGAGGCCAGAGCCTGGGCTGGGCCACTGCTTCCTTGGCCCTGCAGCGGAGCAGACTTCCGCTGTCCTTGGCTCTAGGCCCTTCCCATCCTGCTCGGGGGCCGTCTGATGGGGGTGAGTGGGGGGGAGGGAGTGGGGGGTATCCAGGAGCCTCCTCGAGTTCCAGCTCCAGCTGGAAACTCTGTTGGAGGGATGGGAGCCTAAGGGGTATGGGCGTGGGTGGCGGGCAAGGTCACCAGGGGTCAAAGAAATGGGACTGCATATGGAGCAGGCGTGGGAACATGAAGACCTGCATCTGGATATGGAGCAGTGGATGGCTCTTCCAAGCTTCCTGCTGGACCCCAGTATCTCTGATCAGATATTTTCCTCATCAGCATTACGGAGTCTGGACATTTGTCCAACTTTCCCAGGTCATAACAAACCCTGGCACTCTGTTCTCCAAGGTTCTAGCAAACTACATGCTTGGTTGTGCTTCCGTACAATGTAACAAGTACCACACTGTCATGGGAGTAGTGTGGCTCTGGGCCCCCGGCCTGACTCAGTAGCATTGGACATGTCTCTAATGCTGACCTGAGCCTCTGAGGGATTCTCACTATGGCCAGGTAGGATGGGGGTCTCCCACTTCCCTTAAACAAACACAGTGCCCCCCTGCCCGCCCTGGAAAATTGCACCTGCAGATAAACAGGAGCTGCCCTAGGCTGTTCAGCTGCACCTTTTATCCCGGCTCGTCAGTGTGATTTGCACACAGTCACAGAGGTGTCACGGAGCCCCAAAAAGCGTCACCCCAGCATCCTCACATCGGCTTGGGCCGGGTGCTCAGACACTCCACAGGATCTCTTCCTACACAGCAAGTCTTAAACTACACAATGGCTCTCAGCGTAGTCTACACCACAAATAGCTGTCAGCCAAGTTGTTCTCTGGTCGAAGAATGCAGGCATTAATCACCAAAGAGCCCTCCCCCGCCTGGTCCCCGCCAACTTACTGGTTGTCCTTTGGGTCCAGGGGGCCCCGGTGGTCCCTGCAGAAATACAAAGACATGCATATTTTTCTTTCCCTCCCAGGACCCAGATGACATCTGTTTGGAGGTCCTGGGAAAAACCATCAACTGTCCACTTCGAACAGTATGGTCAGAGCTTCCCCACATCTGTCTTGGTGGGATGAAAAGCCAGGAGGAAGACGGGGTCAGTGTCCTTGGAATGCGCCGCTGTCTACCCACAGCTGTTCCTGGTTTGCTTGTGTGTTTTGGGCTGGTGACTTTCACCCGTGTCCTTGATGTGTTTGTTTCTATGCTTTGTGAGGTCCCAGGCCCTGTGACTGCAGCCAGACTCCCCACATGACACTGTCACATTTTGGTGGTGGAATCACAAACGCTCGTGGAAAGAACGGATCTGTAGGTCAGTTCCACAGACTCAGCACCTGCACATCTGCACCCTAAGGTCCTCGAACTGTGTTTTCTATCTGTTCCATACACTTTTCACATGTGTATGTGCATGTGTGTGTGTGCATGCATGTGTGCATGCATGTGTGTGTGTGCATGTGCAAGAAGGCCAGTGGCCTTCCTCAATGACTCCATCACACTCTATTTTTTGAGGCAGGGTCTCACACTAAACCTGTTGCTTACTAATTCAGCTAGGCTGGCTGGTCAGCGGGATTCTGGGATCCTCCTGTCTCTGCCTCCCCGTCTCTGTGATTACAGGTGTGTTATACCACACTCGGTTTCTCACATGGCACCAGGGACGGGACTCGGGCTGTCATGCTTACACAGCAAGCAGGCCACTGACTGAGCTACCTCTCCAGCCCCTCTGAACTCTATTTAGAGGAAAACCCTAAGTCGCTCAGTTGTTGATATATGAGTGAACCTAAGAAGTGCTCTTTTTTCCCCCCTGGATCTTGCTCTGTAGCCCAGGCTGGCCTCGAACTCACAGAGATCCTCCTGCCTCTGCCTCCCGAGTGCTGGGATTAAAGGCGTGCGCAGCCACCGAGAAGTGCTCTTAATGAGGCGGAAGTCTTCTCGTGGTGGCTGAGATGTGCTCTGGCCTCAGTGTGGTGGTAGGAGTGGGCGGGGCTTGGAGTGGGCGGGGCTGGGAACTGGGTAGGGAGTGGGCAGGGCTGGGGAGTGGGCGGGGCTGGGGAGCACTAGCCCCCTCCTCTTCCTCCCTTGCAAACCTTCCCTCACACTTTGCTGTGTCCTTGCCCCGGAAGGGAGGGACAGCCTGTAGCCTCCGCACAGTGGGCCGTTCTATAAAGGACACTCAGTGTCTCCCCTTCTACAGTGGTTATGGCCCAGGTGGGATGCTCCTGTCTCACACCACCTGGCCCAGAAAAAAAATCTGTTTCCTTCTTCTTGACCTGAGTGGGGTATTTGGTTTGCTTTCTCCAGGGATGATGGTCCCTTGTCACATAGTTAATATGGAACCTGGAGAGCTTACACATGATGGGAGGGACCCCAGCCAGAACCAGTCTGTGGCTCAATGGTACTCAGCAGGTAAAAAAAGGAACATCCACGGGTGATCTGACACGGGCCTGGGGGTGACCAAGCACAAGGACTTACCGGTCTTCCAGGAGCTCCCACGGGACCCATCTGTCCTATTGGCCCTGGGCGGCCAGGAGGCCCCTGTGGACAGACAAAGAGAGCATGGTTTGAAGACCGGCAGACTGGTGTGTCTACTCCGGTATTTTTCAAGTTCTGTATGGAATAGTCCCTAATGAAAAGGATACTCACCTGGTAGCCGACCAGTCCGGGCTCTCCAGGTTCACCCTGGTTGAGAGGAAACAGAGTTAATTAAGAATTACAATTGTGTGTGTGTGTGTGTGTGTGTGTGTGTGTGTGTGTGTGTGTGTGTTTGTGTTTGTGCATATGGGTGAACGAGTTTGTACAGGCACATGGGAGGCCAGAGGTCAATATATTCCTCAGGAGACAGCCACATGGTTTTGTGAGACCGTCTCTCACTGGTCTGGAGTTCCCTAAGTAGGCGACTCTGGATGGCGACTGAACCCAGGCATCTGCCTGTCCCCACCTCTCCAGTGCTGGGGTTATGTATCAGACACTGTGCCCCACTTCATACATTGGGATTTTTAACTCAGGTCTTATCCTTGCAAGGCAAGTCTTTTGCCGACTGAGCCATCTCCTAGGCCACTGAGAGTTACTGGTGATAAGCCTCTTTGGGTTCATTTACCTCCACAGCAGAGTTGGAAGTAAGCATGGAATACAGAAGCCATGACAGACTGAGGTATTTGGTCTGGGGCATTGAGAACATGGGGAAAATAAATCCAACCCAAACAGAATATGATGACCCCACCCCCCACAACCATAGCCTTGAGCTCCCCCAGGAATCTGTGAATTCCTTCGTTCACTCGGAGCAAATTCCTAACGAGCTTTGTTGACAGTTTGCATGGGATCCCTGAGTGCCGTCCCCCACCCAGGGCACACATACCCTGTATTTGTCGCGTTCTTCTTGAGACAGTGCGTAAGGTTCACCTTTCTGCCCCTTGGGTCCTTGGGGCCCCTAAAGCAGCAGATACACCACAGAAAGAGAAACACAGAAGGACCCGTTATCTTCCAGCATAATCGTGACGACACAGGTGACTGCCAGCCTTTGTTCACAATGTCCAGTGTCCCCATGGATTGCATAGGCGACCCCCTGGACCAACTTCCTTAGGGTCTAACTATAAGTCTGAGGCTTTTTATTTCATACTCTTAAGGGTTACAATGGAGGGCTGGAGAGATGGCTCAGAGGTTAAGAGGATTGACTGCTCTTCCAGAGGTCCTGAGTTCAATTCCCAGCAACCACATGGTGACTCACAACCATCTATAATGAGATCTGGCACCCTCTTCTGGCCTGCAGTCATACATGCTGTATACATAATAAATAAATAAATCTAAAAAAAAAAAAAAAAAAAGAGTTACAATGGAAACACTTTATAGGATTTAAACTATCTTCAGAACCTCCACATTCATCCTCTGGCATAGAACTACGTTATCTTTTCTTTGTAATGGTATTGGTGCCCCAACAACATAAACAGGAGGACTCTAAGAGATATGTAATGAATGACTTGACTTACATCCAAGCTAGGCAGTCTGTGCAAACGGGTGCACGTTACCTTTGAATATCTATATGTAATCAGTACTTTACAGTGACATGTGTCTCTTGGTCATAAAGCTTAAGTTTGACAGACAGAGGAAGTCACACAGTTCACTGAAACACTGAACCACACCAAAAAGAGACAGGGGTGAGCGAGCGCTGCAAGGTGGAGGTGGAACCCATTGGCCAGAGAAACCAACTTGCCACGGGATGAAGGTGGGGATGCTTGCTCATGGCTTCTTTTCAGTGTGTTTTCAAAATACAAAGGCTCAATGAAAAAATGTTAGCATAACCTGAATTTGCAAATATAGTCCTCAAAGAACATTTTAGGACTCTTTGCAAAGATCCCAAGAATGAGGTCACTGAATGGACAATTACAGGATTTCTATTGCATATCTGTCTCTTCGTAGATGCTGGAGAACCTGACCACCTTCCAGGTGCCCAGACGATTCCTCAGTGCCAATAGACACTTGGGACAAGACTCAAGCTTCCTGGTTTAGCTGTGTTATTACAGCCGTTCACTGTTATTTGACTTAGAATACGGAAGGAAATGGTGCAATCTTGAAAGACAGTAGGCAAGAACATACACCAAGTCACTGATCTTCTACCTAACACTGAGTCAAGAATAGAGACAGTGAATTTGTTTGAACCCAGAACAGTCAGCTGCAAAAAAAAGGAAGAAAAAAGTGGGCAGGAAGAGCAGCTCCCATCAGCTATGAAGGCAAGGCCAAGGCGTGGCAGGCGGCCCTCCTTGGCTGAGCCTGGGAAGTGGAGCCAAGGCCACATTATGTTTGGGCCAGTTACACTGACAGGCTAACCACACCACCACGTTGCCCTTATACTCACAGGGAGGCCAGGGAAGCCTCCAGGTCCAGAGGGCCCTTGTGGACCTGCATCTCCTCTGGTCCCATTGCAGCCATCATAGCCGGGTCTTCCTCGGGGCCCACCTTGCCCTGGGTGTCCCTGGAAAGCAGAATGGTGTGTGAACAGTCGAGCTTTCACATAATTGATCCGTGAAACAGCGGTAAATGTTTCAAGCACACCCCCAGCACAGATCCAAGGAAAAGATAGCTAAAAAATGGACGAAGGAAGGAATGAAAGACTAAACAGGCAAAGATGTAGGTGTGCCTTAAGCAGGTGCAAGGCTTCCTCACAGGCGCCAGGGAACTTGGCCTTCTCTGCCTTGCCCCGGGGGCCTTTCAGGAGGCAGTGGGAAGAAGAAATCCTGCAAGCCTGTGGAGGTTTCCTGAGAGCTGTTGGATGCAGCTGTTGGATGGCTTTACCAGCCTCACTGAACTGTGCTCTGGCGAGCCAGAGAGGCCGGACCACAAGTGAAGGGGATAGTCACACCCCAGAGCTGGATCTCAAGTGAAGGGGGTAGTCACACCCCAGGGCCGGATCTCAAGTGAAGGGGGTAGTCACACCCCAGGGCCGGATCTCAAGTGAAGGGGGTAGTCACACCCCAGGGCCGGACCTCAAGTGAAGGGGGTAGTCACACCCCAGGGCCGGATCTCAAGTGAAGGGGGTAGTCACACCCCAGGGCCGGATCTCAAGTTTAGGGGGTAGTCACACTTCAGAGCCGGATCTCAAGTGAAGGGGGTAGTCATACCCCAGGGCTGGATGTCAAGTTTAGGGGATAGTCACACCCCAGGGCCGGATCTCAAGTGAAGGGGGTAGTCATACCCCAGGGCTGGATGTCAAGTTTAGGGGATAGTCACACCCCAGGGCCGGATCTCAAGTGAAGGGGGTAGTCACACTTCAGAGCCGGATCTCAAGTTTAGGGGTAGTCACACCCCAGGGCCGGATCTCAAGTGAAGCCGGTAGTCACACCCCAGAGCCGGATCTCAAGTGAAGCCGGTAGTCACACCCCAGGGCCGGATCTCAAGTGAAGGGGGTAGTCACACCCCAGAGCCGGATCTCAAGTGAAGAGTGTAGTCACACCCCAGAGCTGCCTGGACCAGGTTTCTTGGCTGACACAAGTGCTTTAATTGTTCCTGGTCGTCTGAGACAAGGCCTCACTATGTAGCCTAAGCTGGATGCCAGCTTGAGATCCTCCTGCCTCAGGCTCCCAAATGCTGAGGTTACAGATGTGCACCACCATGCCTGGCAGAGGTTTAGATTTAGGCAAGAGTATCCAAACCCTTCGGCATGTCCACTGAGGAGGCAACATGACCCAGAGCCTGTCAGTGACCCGAGGGGCTTGGGTTGCCCTGAGCAGGTTCTGACAAATGGGGCGGAGCCAATAGCCTACAATTCGTGCTTTTTTAGAACACAATCTGTTTTGATATTTACCTAAACAGTACGCATTTAGGTATTTAGGTATGTTTTGTAATTGCGCAGTTTCTTAAAATGATGTATCTTGGTAAAAACCAAACACATTCCAAAGTGGTTTCTGAGGCCATTTGGATGCCTTTTTTTTTTTTTTTTAGATTTGAGAAATTTGGAAAATTTTAAGAGTCTGGGAACAAATCCCACATAAACAATGATATTGAAAAATACTAAAAGAAATTTCTCTCTTTGCACATCTCTTTGCTGTAGGTGGCTTGGCCTGTGCAGTTGTGCTGTGGTGAGTTGGTGGTATCCCTGCTGTTCTGTGGGTTCAGGAGTGTCCCTTCTCCTTTCCGTGGGCCTTCTGGGTAAGGACAAGAGGGGCTTCTAGACCTGGCCTTTCAGTTCCGCCTCAAGGAATTAGCTTTCTACAGGGTTCACCCGAGCTCTGCTGTCCGTGCGGCATTTCTCTGAGACACACGGCTGAGGTCTTCACCTGTTGGTGGAGACTGCCTAGTGTGGTTCCTTCCTAGACCGACCCACAGCATTGCAATATGCACACCAACATGGCCCAAGTTTAAAACTGACCTTTGAAGACAGCGTCAAGTCACACTGACCTAAACATCCATCTTTCAGTATCTCATTAGACACCTTTCTTTGGGGCACAGCTCTAAGCTCCTCACGGATGCTGCCATACACAGCTTCGACCATGTAACATGATACAGTCCCCTTAAGATCAAGAGGCACAAATGGATGAGCGCTGACAAATGACATTCAGGCCACATCATCTGTGCTGTATTCTCTGCAGTGACTCTGGCATCTGTGAGCAGAGCTGAAACTGAGGACATGGTGGCGACTGCCCCTCTAACTTGGTAATCATTCGATATGAAATAAACATATGCATGAAAAATGAACAAAAATGAGACATATCAGTTTCCACTCCATCCCATAATGTTCCTCCATCTTAATTAATTTGGATTACCAAACCATCAAGACGGAACCGTTGGGCAGTCCAAAGAGTTCCAAGAAGTAGTTTAAAAATGGGCAATTTAGTTCCAGGCTGTTTGTGGGAAAACATCTTTTATGATTTGTTTATCTCTGGAAATGTGTGGATTCTGTATTCGGTCAGTTTCTCAAGATCCCAAGGAATGCAACAATTACTTCATTTTCCCTGACTACTGTGTGGTGTAACCCCAAGTCTGCTGGAGCACACTATGGGTGATACCGAGGACTGGGGCATGCTGAGCTCATGCTCTGCTAAACATGGCCGCCTTCCCTCTGCTCCGCTTCCTTTAAGACTGTGGGGCTATGGTTCTGAAGGCAAAGAGCAGACTTCCTTCCCTGGCTCCTGTTTGTGGTATCAGCCCTGCTAGTGAGGCTGGGGAACCATCTCTTTCCCTGTGTGCACAGTAAGAGAGCAGACACATGCCAGCAGGACCCAGACACAGTGAACATGGGTGAGGTTCACAGAGTCCATGCCTCTAGCCATAGCGGCAGACAGGATGAGGTGATAAACACACTCATCCCTGAGCTCGGGCCTGGCCAGGAAGCCTGCCCTGGGAATCTGCTGGCTGAGTCCTACGAGGAAGGCTGTGAGTCAGGCTGGCTTTGTTTTTGTTTTGTTTTTTTGCCACAAGAAGTAAAGTAAACTAGCCTATAAAAACACTTTTATTGCATTTTAAGATTTTCTCATGAGCAAATCAACACCCCCCCCCCCCCCGCAGTGTTGTGTGTGTGTGTGTGGCCTTGAACTCATGGCAATCCTCCTGCCTTATCCTCTCAAATGCTGGGATGACAGCATTTGAGAACCCCCACCTGGAACTCTCCTTTGGACTTGTTATGTGCAATTACTATAGAGAATCTGGACTGCTCAGACTGTGGCGGCTTCATTCTATCCTGGTCCTTGCTGGGTCACTTCATATTCAGATTTCCCGTACGGCAGATGAACTCTCAAGGCCAGCTCTTTAACGTCTGTGAGCCATGCTCTATCTTTTTGACTGCCAACAAGGTCAAGTTTCAGCAAAGCAGACTCAGTCCTGAAGCCCTATCTATAAGAACCTTCAGGAAGGAAACCCATTGTTTGCCTGGAATCCAGGAGAAAGCCAAATGTAGAGAAACCCCCACCCCACCCCGTTTGATGCTATAAACAAAGAAGCCGTTCCATTTCAAAGGTTTCTTTAAGTTAGAAACGCATTGCTTGGAACACACACAACGTTTAACCTTCTCATCTTCCCAAACACTTACTGGAATTCCATCTGCACCGGGGAATCCAGAGACGCCTCTTGCTCCCTGTGAATAATCAGAGCAATTAAAGAACAGAAAGGCCCAGTGCCCACCCACAGCAGAGAACCCCAGCCAGGACCCCCAGTGCCCACCCACAGCAGAGAACCCCAGCCAGGACCCCCAGTGCCCACCCACAGCAGAGAACCCCAGCCAGGACCCCCAGTGCCCACCCACAGCAGAGGACCCCAGCCAGGACCCCCAGTGCCCACCCACAGCACAGAACCCCAGCCAGGACCCCCAGTGCCCACCCACAGCAGAGGACCCAGTCAGGACCCCCAGTGCCCACCCACAGCAGAGAACCCCAGCCAGGACCCCCAGTGCCCACCCACAGCAGAGGACCCCAGCCAGGACCCCCGTGCCCACCCACAGCAGAGGACCCCGGCCAGGACCCCCAGTGCCCACCCACAGCAGAGAACCCCAGTGCCCACCCACAGCAGAGGACCCCCAGTGCCCACCCACAGCAGAGGACCCCAGCCAGGACCTCCAGTGCCCACCCACAGCAGAGGACCCCAGCCAGGACCCCCAGATCCACCCACAGCAGAGGACCCCCAGATCCACCCACAGCAGAGGACCCCAGCCAGGGCTCGTACCACATCTCCTTTTGGTCCGGTTGGTCCAGGAGCTCCTCGTTCGCCCTTGTCTCCTTTGCGGCCCTGTAGTCCCGGGAAGCCTTGCAACCCTGGGGGCCCAGTGTACCCCTGGGTGCCCACTGGCCCCGGCTGGCCCTGTGGGAACAACACATGTTCAGTGTCACAGTCGAAATCACAGTTCTCAGTTACAATCATTTTCCCAATTGCACTTCCCATTCTCCAAGACCTACCATCTTCAGGCACGTCATGTAAATGGCCATCTTCTGCCAGAGCCACCCCAGAGGGGTCGCTGGCTAAGGAAAGAGGTCAGAGAGCCCCAGGGGAGACACATTCAGTAAGGGACACAGGCGTGCTTGACAGGTAAGCCTGATGACAAGTGATCAAATGTTGAGTTGCTTTCCTGGGATTGGACACATGCTTGGCTTTTTAAAAGTCTCTTCCAGGTAAAATGCTCCCAACAATTTTCTCAATATAACATGTACAGGAACTACACAAAACATAGCATATCCTTACAATGGAATATTCCTCAGCCTTCAACAGAAATTACTGATACATGCTCCAACAGATACGAACTCGGAAAGACAGACGCTTATGAAATAATCAGTAATAACAAGTACTAAAGGGTCCCATTTATGTGAAGGGGTCGAGACCTGTCTATGGCCCCATTTCCACGCCCCATGCTGCCCCTGGGATCGGGGAGGCTTACATCTTTGCTTCTGGTCTTTTCCTCCATGGCCCACACGGGCAGTCTTGACTGCGCATTGTCTTGACTGCAAGGTGTTTGTCTTTACTGAGTGTTGAGAGGTCATCTTTGGTGTCTCATGGGGTTAAAGTGAGAGGACAGATTTCATAGGAGGTGAGGTATGGGGTGGATGTCACGGAGGTGCCCATCCAGGAGCAGGGAGACCTTCAAAGCTGATCATGTCTCTCTTCTACTGGTTCTTGTAGGAGCCACAGGTGGATGGGAGAGTCCCATTCTTTGAAGACAGAGACTGGCACCCCAGAGCTCAGGCACCCTGCATCCTCAACCCAAGGGGAGTCTGGAAAGGTCCCTGAGGCTCCATCTGGCTCAGTGCCTGAGTGGTAGATACGGGGCTCCACTCCCCCATCCTGCATGCCTTCCAGCATCATCCAGCCACGCCACACCACCAAAAGCCCAGCCAGGGCGGAGCAGACAGCATCCTGAGCAGTGGCGGAGTTGTGTACCACAGCCTCTTTGAAGAACGCTACAGACAAGAGGCCGGTCCCACTGTGTGGGGACAG
The DNA here is from genome assembly GCF_004664715.2 of Peromyscus leucopus. Classification (NCBI taxonomy): domain Eukaryota; kingdom Metazoa; phylum Chordata; class Mammalia; order Rodentia; family Cricetidae; genus Peromyscus; species Peromyscus leucopus. The sequence continues at coordinate 1,353,806 of NC_051077.1, read as the reverse complement.
CGGCACTGTGGGCCGGACCCAGGACCCTACATTCCCCGTCTCTGAAGCACTGTGGTTGGATTGCTGTTTGTGTGTTCGGGAAAAGAACATGCTTTGGCTCTGACTTTTATGAGTCTTTTCCAGTCACGTCCATCTTGGCTTGGTTTGTGGTGGTGATAGGTCTAGCTTCCCTGGGACTGGACACAGGCGGCGGAGCAGCCTCAGTTCCCCATGTCCTGTGGAGGCCACCCCTTGCCAGTGTTTACGGTGATCACTCCAGGGGGATGGGACACTCCTCACGGTGGCATCTATCATTACCATTCACAGCCTGCAAGTCTGCCAGGGGGTGTCTAATCATTCCAGAGCCGAGGAATACACAGCTCCCCAGCTACCACAGGACTTGTATGTGGGCCATGAGACCACCCTCATTCCCCATGTTCAAGCCCTTTCCTGAACCCCCTTGATGGGGAAGCCACAGAGTCCCCTGTGAACTCATTTCCGCTCACTGCCGGCAGACCTCTGACCTGCACTCTCGGATGGGTGTCTGGCTTTGGAGTAAGCTCGAGGCTTGTCTCCTCTGGAACAGGCGGTCACCTCTTCATTGCACAACTCAGTGGTTTCCCTGCACTGTGCAATCCTCACCTTTATCTAGATCCAAAATACCTTCCTGGCCTCAGAGGGAAATCCAGACCCATTTAGCAGTCTGCCTGCGGCCCCCCCCACCCCCTCCCCGGCTTCCTCCTCCCCAGTCTCTGGGAACCATCCTTCAGCCTTCTATCTTTGTGGCTTCCCTCTTCTATAAATCAATAAAAAAAAAAAGAAATCACGTGATGTGCGACCTTTTGAGTCTGGCTTCTCTCCCTCAGCATAAGCTTTGGGGGCTCGCCTACACTGTGGCGCAGACCAGTGCTTCATATTCATGGCTGAATATTATTCCATTGTATGGATATACCTCAGCCTGTCTTTTCATCTACTAATGGGCATATCTGAGTGTTTCTATAGGTGTGTGCCTGGGCATGCATTCCACAGCACACATCTGGAGACCAGAAGACAGCTGAGTGGAGTCAGGTCTCTTTGTCCACCTTTACCCGGGTCCTGAGGGATTAAACACAGGTCTCCAGGGAGGGGAGCCATCGCTGGGCTTAGAAAGGCCCGGCATCAAAGGCTGTCTGCCTGGATCCTGGCTGACCGAGTTCTGTCCATGTGTCTCTGGGTGGGGTCAGTCGTTCCAACTTTATGCCTAACTCACTACAAGTACAGTGTCCCAGGCATGGCTCTGGCCCCCTGGATTTGCTGAGCCATCCCTCTGGCCCACCCCACTTCTGTTATTTCTAACAGCCCTGCTACCATCACATGGGTCAAACATCGGCCTGAGTCCCTCCTATCAGTTTCCGGTCGGTGTCTATCCCCAGGATTCCTTGGGTCCCATGGCAGGTTCCACATTCAAGTTTCTGAGCTATGACCAGACTTTTTCCTCAGTGGCTGCATCTTTTCAGGGCTCTACCAGAAACACTCCAGTTTCACGTCACCCTCACGCCAACATGATTGTCTTCTTCTTTGGCCCTAGCCAAGCTTGTCAGTTTGAACAACTCCTGGGTGTTGATGGACTAGAACATTCCGCAGCTCCCAGGCTGCTTCTCTCGGGGAGGGGGCATCTGGGGGAGAATGTGTGTTGGGGCCTGGGGCTGACTGCTGTTGCCAGGCTGAACCCCGCCTTGTGGGGTAACTGGGCATTTGTGCACATTCTCAGTGTGCTCCTGGGAGGTGTGTTTGGATTGTCAGGCTGGGGCTTTCCCCAGGAAGTCCTGCTTGGGCGGGGGAGTGCACCGTGAGTGTGAGCAGCAGCTGCAGGCACAGGTGATGAAGATTTCCCTTTGTGCTAATCAGCGGCCGCAGCCGTTTCCATCCTCTGTTGAAAAGTCCAGCTCCGAAAACTCACTTCCACCTCTTCCTTTCCTTGCGTAACGAGGTTAAAAATAAAACTGCCCCGAGAGAAGGTGTCTACACATCGGCCTCAAAACTCCCAAAGCCACAAAACTCTTCAAATTCCTGCAGCATCCCTGAAAGTCTCCTCCCTCCCATGGCCATCTCCGTAGGGCAGGGACACAGAATATATCTTACAAGTCTGTGGACACTTCAAAGGACCTGGAAGATCGTGTGCCATACCCCCCACCTCCACCCCATTCTACCCACAGGGATGGGCGTCTCAGGAAGTGGGACAATGAGAACCGTCCTTCCACCGTGCATCTCGGGGAGGTGGCACCCCGGACGTTTAACAGCAGCAATCCCATTTTGTCCCCTGGTGATGACATGGAGAAGTGGGGAACACCGGCAGGGAGGAGCCATTGCTGGGCTTAGAAAGGCCCGGCATCAAAGGCTGTCTGCCTGGATCCTGGCTGACCGAGTTCTGTCCATGTGTCTCTGGGTGGGGTCAGTCGTTCCAACTTTATGCCAAACTCACTAGAAGTACAGTGTCCCAGGCGTGGCTCTGGCCCCCTGGATCTGTATTCCACACAATCCCTAGAGGTTCCTGTGTGCATTGCTGCTGAGATACCACCGTGTCCTGCCACACCACTTCCCTCCCCTGGCGCTCAGGGAGGAGATGGTTATCTTTTAATAAGAAAAATCTCTTTAGTGCTAAGTTGTAGCCCAGAGAGAGGTCTGGCTTTTGAGTGAGGCAAAGGGAAAAAAAAATCCAAAACATTTTTGTCAGCTACATATTAACTTCAATCAAACTTCCCTAGAAGACAGCATAAACAGGAATTTGTCCATCCAACACCCTGTCCTTCCTTTCTGGAGTCATGGCTGGTGTGTACCTGGTCACCAGTCATTTTCCAGAGGGCGAGGCCAAATTCAAAGCCAACTTTACTAAACTCCGTGGTTCTGGAGGAGGTGTGCTGAGACCACGAGAGTGCTCCTGAATTTGGGAATGTTTACATCTGGAAACAGTGAAAAGTGTCATCAGACTGTATGTGTGCAGGCGTAACTGGACATTGGGACAAAGGCCAGAGAAGCCCAACACCGGTCTCCAAGGACAGAACCGGTCCCTGTGCACACCAGGATGTTCAATCTGGCTGCAGCCTTTCCTGGTAGAGCAGAATAGATGCCGGTGACGCAAAGCCCAAGGCTGAATGGTAGGAAATTCCCTCTCCTTCCTAAGCCGACTCTTCCTGTCTCACCTTTCATGGGCACCGGCCACAGACCCTCCTGCCCTCCCCGGCTCCTTGCAAACTCTTCCTTCCTCGAAGGGCAGTAGACTACGGCTTTTGGTGATCCTGGGGGAATTCCTAAGTGCTACTGAGTTTCTGTAAGGCTGATGGCACACATTGGAAAATCCGAGAGATGTCCGCAAAGGCAGACATCTTCAGGATCCGGGAAACTCATTCTTTACCCCAGAATTTAGAACTGTCTGTTGTGCATACGGATGACCAGTTCACATCTGTAAACATGCTAGATCACCCACAGTGTGAATTAAAGAGGACCAACTGAACAACACTGGACTCGTTAGACGATGAAGGTTGATAAGGACCTTAGCATTACTCTCCAAAATAACTTAACAGATTGTCGTTGAGGAGTAAATAACGCCTGGGCTTGGTGACATGGCTCAGCGGGTCAAGGCGTTGGCCGCCAAGACTGGCAATCTGAGTTCCACCCCTGGGGACTCACACGGCGGAAGGAGAGAACTGACTCCCGGAAGTTGTCCTCTGACCTCCACACACACACACAAACGCCATGCGCGAGTGCGCCCCTCCCCCACAAATATATGTATGTATGTATGTGTGTGTATATGTATATATATGTGTGTGTGTGTAATAAAAAATTTGAAGTAAATAAAATCCACACGTGATGAAGCCAGCTCTCACGTCTAGTCTCAGGACTCCGCCCAGGAGCATTCCACTTGAAATGGATCAGACTCAAATGAAAGAGGTGAAACTAAAAAAAACCCCGGCCAACCACCACCACCACCTCCACCACCACCACCACCACCACCACCACCACCACCACCATCACCCCACCCCCATCCCCCCCAACCCCCACGACCACCCCACCCCACCCCCCACCACCACCACCACCACCACCACCACCACCACCACCACCACCACCACCACCACCACCCACCACCACCACCACCAAAATGGCTAAAAGAAAACATTACAGGGGAAGTTTTGAAACTTTGGGTTGTAAAAGATTTCTTAGACACAAAAAAAACCCCACACAACAAAAGAGTTGACAAGATTAAAGAGTTTGATCCCCCGAATCCTGCTGAAAACAAAAGGGCTCTAAACTAGTTAAGTCTGGCCCTAACTAGATTACGGGCTCCCTGGCGTGCTTCTGGGGCAGCCTCTGCGGCCACTCTGCACCTGTGGACCTGGCCAGCTCAGTTAAGCCGCTCTCGCGAGCGGTCCTCAGCATCCACCGACGAGGAGCACTCCTCAGCATCCACCCGACGAGGAGCACTCCTTCCCCCCACGCAGCCTGCTGGGTGGCTGGCTGCTCACATACTCCCCTGCCGCTGTCTGGCTCTCTCCACCCCAGTTCTATTTTTAGAGCATTTTCCTTCTTTTTCTGTGGTTTTGAGGTTCGAGCCCAGGGTCTGGCACCTGTGAGGCAGGTGCTCTGCCACTGGTCTACACCGCCAGCCTGAACCCCTTTGGAGACCACTATAACAACATCGCCGTTTCCGAGGCTCAGCCTGCCACCCTTAAGTCCCATTAAGTTCTGCAGACCCCATGAGCCGTTCAGGAAATACTTCAGTCTTGCCTTAGCCCTGCACCAGCCCTGTAGAACTGGTGGTTGTTGGCTCCGCAGAGGGTTGGGCCTGGCTGTCTGCACAGCAGACGGAATGCTGCCCCGGCCCTCATGATGAAGTCATCAGGGAGACCACCCAGACTCTATGGAAGGAGGCCCGTGTATCAGACCGCGCTCAGCATCTGATTAGATAATGAAATATTGTGGGCAGTTGAGGTGCGGGTGAGGCAGGGCTCTGGAATGCGGGACGCTGCTGCTGCTGCTGCTGCTCCTCCTCCTCCTCCAGGAGGCTCAGGGCTGCTGATGTTTGAACCTGGCTGCTTTGAGGACAGCTGCCCACGATGAGCGGAACACACGCTTAGCAATGGGTGGGACCGCTGTGGCTGGGGGGTGTGCGCGTCAAAAGTTGCAAAGAATCAGGGGTGTGTACAGACATCAGCCTGCAAAAAAATCTATAAAAGGAAGAATTTTAATGTTTACCGAGTATCTCAATTTGAAATTTTGAAATGCAATCAACATTCCTGGTGGGAGGCACAGGGCCAGGGGATGATCATGCAGTTCCAGCGGTCAACACCAGGTGGCAGTCATCCTCGGCCTCCAGGCGTGTTAGGAAACCTACCCTCTTTGAGCCTCTCCAGGGTCACATGACTCATCTTGGGGACAGAGGGCAAGTCCCTCATTTGTCATGGGGTGCTAACCTCCCTTAGGGATAATCCTGAGGAAAACTGTGCCGGCCTAATCCAGTCAGTCCAAGGGGCTATTGCATTCCTTTTCCCTGTGACAGAGTGGTTGGACTCGGTCTTGCTAAAGGAAAAGTATACTAAGTATTGACATTGGGAGCCTGCTGGACCCACACCTACCCCAGTGGCCCATGCCACAGTGACTTTTCCAGCGTCGTTAACCCATTAGATTTTAATTCCTGCCAAGTCCAAGAGCACATATCGTTATTTTGCTCATTCTCTGGGGGGAAACTGAGGCAGGGTGTAGCCAACTAGCCTTGTACATCCTGAGGGAGTGAGTTCACATGGGAGAAGGCCATGTGGCTCTGGAGACTCACTGGCAGCCTGGGCATGCTCACCACAGACAGGAACTGAGGTGTGAAACCAGGCTGGCGAATGGGGACACGATCTCTCCCAAACAGCTTGGGGAAGAAGAGTCGGACAGGACACAGCTGGCAGCAACGTGTTTTAGGAACAAGATAAAAGTGACTTCTGAGAGGCTAGGGGACAGACCGTAGAGGGTGGGCAGTCTGCAGGTGGACAGGGTCTGTGGGTGGCCGAGGGCATGGTGACGACCGTGCATACTACTTGACTACCGCAACCTATTTGAGAAGAGGAGACTGTTGCGGTCTCTGCATGGCTGGAACCCCATGCTTGGAGATGGAGGAGCCACCATAAGGCACCTAAATATGTATCACTTGGACCTAAAAGCTTGAGAATGTCTCCTACTGAGCAATCTCACCTGACCTGGGACAAGTTCACTCCGCCCTAAGGGGCCGGAGGGAGGGCATGGCTGGGTGGTGGAACAGCCCTGGCATTTTCCACCCCGCTCTGCTCACATCCATGCGACCTCTGAAGTGTTTTTGTTTATTCGATGTTTCTGTGTTTTGAGACAGGGTCTCGTCTAGCCCAGGCTGGCCTCAACCTTGCTACACAGCCAAGGATGACTTTGAACTTCTGATCCAGCTGCTTCTATCTCCCCCGGGATGACAAGTGTGAGGCCCCATGCCCAGTGTATGCAGTGCTGGGAATCCAACCTTGTATATGCTGGGCAAGCTCTCTACCAATTAAGCCCAAGTCCCAGGCCCTAGCTGGAGGTAGACCCCGCGTCCTTCACATGCTAAGCAAGTACGCTGCCATTGGGCCACACTCCAGCCCTGACCCTTGAAGTCTGGTTGTTAGTCCACACCAGATCACGTACAGCCTTTCTTCCCTGCACCTTTAGAAGGGTCTGCTCTTTGGGGTGAGCCCCATGAGAAGACCCTTGAGTCCTCAAGGGCGGGGCTTCCCTACAGAACCACTCTATGACACTGTCCCAGCCCTCAGGCTGAGGTTGTCTCCTGGGCAGTGAATAAGGGGCACGATGGCTCTGCAAGTGACTTTCTGCTGTCCCGTACTTCCTGCCCCTGATTTTCATCGAAGATGACCCCTGTGATGACACCGAACACATACCAAAAATGAAAACAGACCACAGGAGATCCATCTGCCATCTAGTCTGCGGGGAGATAATGGATGGCTCAGTTACCCAGACAAGAGATCCAAGGCCCAGCGACATTCTTCGGCATTCCAGAGAGTGACTCAGCAAGGAATGTCCTCAGGACACATGACCATTTCTTTTTCTTTTTCCTCTCTCCTTCCTTTTTTTTTTGAGACAGAGTTCTGTATAGATCGGACTCATCCTGCTGCAATGGATGACTGAACTTCTGATCCTCCTGCCGCCACAGTAGGAGCTGAGGCGTGGACTGGGGCTCTCTCTGCATGCTGGGCAAGGACTTCAGTGACTGAGTTACATCTGTGTCCTTCTTTCTTTCTGAAGACTTTATTTTATATGTGTGAGTGTTCTGTGTGCGTGTATGTACGTGTACCATGTGTGTGCAGTGCCCAAGGCCCACAGAGAATGGTGAATCTCTCAGAACTGGAGTTGTGGACAGCTGTGAACAGACACATGGATTCTGGGACTGGAAAAATCCAGGTCCCCTACAAGAAAAAAATCCTTCAAGGTCCCTTAGTGCTCTTAACCCCTGAGCTGTCTCTAGCTCTCCACCATTCTTTCCTTTCAATGGCATTTAAATGTCTTGCTTTATTTTCTTTAATTCTGCTTTATGTGCATGGGTGTTTGGACTGCAGGTGTCTGTGCATCCTTGTAGGGCCTGGCACTCCTGCTGAAGTGGCCATCAGCTGTAACTCTGGAGTTAGCCAAACTCAGTTCTTGTCCTGAAAGTCTGTTAGGACACCTCACTCACTCTCAACGGTCCCCCTCCCTTCTGGACAACTGCCCAAGCATCCACAGATCCCTAACCTCAGAATGTCGGAAATCCAACGTAGGCCTTATTCCCTCCGGCCCCATGTCCTACAATAACCCTGAATCTCCCTTTTCTTTCTCCAGAGACCATCTCCAGAGTCTAATTCTGGACAAGTGGAGACACTGCTGGTGTTTGGCTCACAGCCGAGGAGCCATCAGTGTTCAGATGGAGCTCCTGTCCTGCATTTCCTCCCTTGGTCCTTTCTTCCTGTCATCTCCTTCAGGGCCTGTCACCCCCTACTTCAATCTGTGTAATAACCCGTTAGCTAGCATCTGGGCTTCCTCTCCCTAACAATGCCCTGGTATCTGTGGTGATATTGTGTTCCCTGAAATATTGTGCATCCTAATAAATTTATCTGGGGTCAGAGACAGAACAGCTACTAGATACCTAGGATAGGCAGTGGTAGCACACGCCTTTAATCCTAGCATTCCAGAGGCAGAAATCCATCTGTTCAAGGATATAACCAAGCATGGTGACTCATGCCTTTAATCCCAGGGAGTGATGGCAGAAAGCAGAAAGGTATATAAGGCGTGAGGACCAGAAACGAGAAGCATTTGCCTGGTTAAGCTTTCAGGCTTCTAGCAGCAGTTCAGCTGAGATCCATTTGGATATGAGGACTCAGAAGCTTCCAGTCTGAGGAAACAGGATCAGCTGAGGAACTGGCGAGGTGAGGAAGCTGTGGCTTGTTCTGTCTCTCTGATCTTCCAAATACCTGGCTTCAGGTTTGATTTTATTAATAAGAACTTTTAAGATTCATGCTACAGGTATCCCCTTTGCTACCTCCATGGGGTCCCCCTGAAGTCAAGGGAACTCTTGTGTACGTCTAACTTAATCCTGTGCAGTCCCTGTGGCCACTGTGGAACCCCATGATGCCCCCTGTGTATTAGATGACTTCTAATGATGCCTAACATTGCAAATACTTTTTGTGTTCCCGAAAAGGCTGCTCCTTGTTTCTTCTTTGAGCTGATATTGGAACAAGTCCTCTTTAATATGCTCCTAGTTTCTTAGCTGCTTCATAATGTCCCTTATTAAATCCCTTCTGCACCTGTTTCACATCTTGAGGGGCCCAGTGTGGTGCTTGGGCCACAGGACACTTGTGTGTGTGTGTGTGTGTGTGTGTGTGTGTGTGTGTGTGTGTATGTGGGTGGGTGGGGGAGGCTTGTGGGGTTGTAAAGACAACTTGATTAGATTTTTGACATGAATCTTGTCTACTGTCTCCAGCTGGCTGCTCCCTCAACTGCCTGGGATGCCTAGGAAGCACCCCCTTGTAACTGCTCTGTCCTCTTCCTCAGCATGGCCACCAGGATGTGCTTCCAGGACACTATGACCACAGGGGTGTGCTTCCAGGACACCGGAGGCCTTGTGTAGGATCTGGGGTCTGAGTGTTTCCCTTCCCTAACATGCATGCAGCAAAGCCCTCCAGGCTCTGGGAGGCTAAGCGAGCGTGGAAGACCAGTCTTCACCTCACCTTCCAGCACGCAAGACAACCGAGCAGCTGCTCACAAAGGGAGGCGGCATTCTCAGGAGAAATGTCTGTCCGTCATTCACCCGTCTATCCACCCTCCATTACATCTATTGCATATGTATGTATCTGTGCCTCTTCCCATCATCTGTCCATCTCCGCCATGTACTTATCATCATCTCTATCATCTATCCACTTGCCTATTTATCTAAGTACACATCTATGGTGCGCGCGCACACAGACACACACACACACACACACACACACACACACACACACACACATACACACACACACACACACACACACACGCACACACGCACACACGGACTATTACATGTGTCTGACAGTTAGAAGGTGTGAAAAATATCTAAGAGGAGAAAAAGCACAGAGAAAACAGTGTAGGCATTCTGCTGAAGGCTGGCTTTGGGCTCGTGAGGTGGCGTGTGACAAGCAAGCCTGATGCACTGAACTCAGTCTCTGGGACCCATCAGGAATGGGAGGAGAAGGCTGACCCCACAACGTGGTCTTTGACCCCCATGTGCACGCTGTGGCACACTCCCCCTCCCCCGCTTCCGTCTTGTGCACACACAGTAACAGGTTTAAAAGGTTGGCCTCCAATGGTACTGGAGTGAAAGCGCCTTGGCTTCTTTGTAAATCATAAATAACCCAAACCTTAAGTTGCTTATTAAAATACTGTTGTCATAGACGCTCATGTCCAGCTCTATGTGCTCTCCTTAGGAAGCAACTGGATGGGCTCTGCCTGTGTTTGAGGGAGGTCAGCGGACGCAGAATGGTCCCTGGGCATGACTCCTAATTTTCTGGCACATTCTCAGCCTGTAACCTCTTCAAGACCAGGTGGTATGCCAGTCTTGTAGTACAGCTCCAGCACTTTGGTATCCTCCACCTGTGACTGCTGAGGGCCACACATGGTCGTGACTCCCCCCCCCCCCCATATAAAGCCCTCAATGAATCTAGTGGGAGCTTCCTGGTGTGCACGGGCCTCTTCAACCCTCCGATCTCAGGCAGACGTATGGTTACGAATAATAACCCACGATCTGGCTTACATTTGGGAATTCTGGTTCATGCGGTCAGAGAATTTACTAGCTACTCACTTTGGCAGCAATTTCTGTGATCCAAATATTAATCTTTCGCATGCAAAACAGTAGCACTGCTCTGGATCTGATGTGCTGGGCAAGAATCTGGGAGGCAGAGCCTTCACCACCAATGGGCTGGCTGGAGTCTTCCTAGAACAGTGATTCACCACACTACCATCTCCTGCTGTGAAGAGTCCTAGCTGTCTTGGTTGCTCATCTCTGCCCCTCCCCACAAAACAAGAGAACAGACAGTGCCCAGTGCCCAGTGGATGCTGCTGGTTCCCCTCAGTGTCATGTACTGGCAGATCGGTGGTAACACAGCCCTTTCCTTTCAAAAGACCCCACTGGCTGGGCATGGTGGCACATGGCCCCGACGGACCTCTCCTGCCTCTTCTCTCTTGGACTTCTTCCTGGGCTCTTTAAATGCTGCTGTCCCTCAGACCTCAGCCTGGTTCCTCTGGTTGCACACTCTGATGCCCGACTTTACATCAGAAGAACTCAACGGACCCAGAAGCTTCAGCATAAAAGACCAAACAGCAAAAGGAAACAACTTTACTTTGGAAACAAACCCACCACTGTTACGTTATTTCTTAAGTTGTATCATCTGGACAGAAACTAGTCTGGTCTGAGTATGTGTGGATCCCCATGTTGAAGTGACTCTCCCCCAAATTAGCATTAAAGGTGCTGCTATCAGAAGGTGCTGAAGTTACAAGGTAGGCCCCCCCCCATAAATGAAACAGTGCCCAGATGAAAGACTACCCTGTGCATGAGGGCACAGGAGCTAGGCACTGTCTGTGACGCAGAGAATCCCCCTTGAATGCTGAATCTGCGGTGCCCGGGTGTGGGGCTGTCTTGTTTGCATGTGTGTATGTGTGTGAGAGCACTGTGTGTGCAGTGCCCATGGAGGCCAGAAGAGGGCGTTGGAGTCTCTGGAACTGCAGTTACGGAAGGGTGTGTGGGTCTGGGGACCTCATCCAATTAGCAAGTGCTCTTGACTGCATCTCTCCAACCCCCAAACTATGGCTTCAAGTTCTCTGGTCTACAAAGCTGGGGTTTTCAAGTCCCTTGAGATCAACAATCCTTCAAAACCTATGTGGTGGGGAGCAAAACCCCCAGAGTCATTAGCAAGGAGGGCTGTACCCAGAAAGGAGCAGAGTTGAGTATTTTTTAAATTGAAGGAGAACCTTGAAGAAGCTTAAAAAAAAAAAATGTGTTCATTTCCATACACAGGCAAATACACAAACCAAACCCCACTGTCCCAGAAACACCTCAGATCAGGCTCCCTGGTCCACAAGGTGAACCTCTTTCGGAGGTTTATGAGGCACATACAATGCTCCATGTTGCTTGATTATGTCCTTATTCACTTTAAAATGTGTGATCAGACCATCATGAGATGGAGTAACTCCCATGAGCATCAGAAGGGGACCCTCATCACAGACAGGGTTATGAAGACACTGCCTCATTCTGTCCTAGAGCAGAGAACCAATACCCACCATGGAGTCAACACAAGAAATGAAGTTGGAATAAAGGGCAAAATGGAACAAATGGATGGAAGAGTTGGCCATAAAACCAAAAACAGTGGGAGCCAACTTCATGGTTAGGAAAGAACTAGAAATGTGTGGGTGTGTGCTCAAGGCCTGAGGAAAATTCCGGAAGTCCTGCAGATGTTTTTTGTTAGGAGGCCTTGGAAGCCCAGAGGGCTTCATCTCCTTGGGAAACAAGTCGATTTAAGAAATGTATTTCCCTCTTAAGTAGTTTTCTGATAAACTCACAAAATGCAAATCTCATTGGCAGGGTGAAGTCCAGACCCTTCCCTGGGAGCCCAGAGCACAGTGTTTGAAAATCCCTGGAGGGCGCAGCAATCTAGAACAGGCATCTTACTCATTTTCTGTCCTCTTATTTCCAGACCTCACTCCGCTGTAAATGGTTTCTCCAGATGGCAGATGAAACTTCCCTTCCTTTGGAGGAAGGGAATGTCACAGTCACAATGACCATTTTCTTGGTTTAGGATGTTTCAACAGAAACATTAATAAATGGAGACTTACGCTCAAGGAGTCAGAGGTCAGGGTACTGACCCTAATGCAAGGGGACTTCCTACTTCCTTGAGATAATCTGGAACTATCTGAAAACCTATGAAAAAGAACTTTCCGTAAGAGGTGGGGAACCTTCACTGATAAGGACCACCTTAGAGTCTCTCTGGAAGAACAAGGATCTCTACTGGATAGAAGGTTTGTGAATTAATGTTTAGAAAACATCTCAGGTTTCATTTGAACATCTACTGGAGTACTTGTATGGTCCAGGAGGTGCATGAAAGATTCAGGCTTTATAAACAAAATGTACTTTTTGAGTAGCTGGGGAGGTGGGAGCTGCTGGCTGGGCAGTGACGGATGAGTTTGTACAAACATCCCACCTAAAACCTTGTGAAAGTCTACAACTCCAGCTGGCTGAGCGCTTTGGAGAACTAATCAGATTGCTCCACACAGTTACTGGATGTGTTGCTAACATGGACCCTATTCAAGGACATTAGATTCTCTTAGCCCTGGGGACATTACTCAAGTCATTGAGAATTTTCATGGCATGTCCTACAGAGGGATCTTCTGAAATTACCGGGCTGTAGATGCCAGCGTGAGCCCCACACAGACCCTGCCAGCGTTCACACAGCTTCCCTCTAAGAGGAGCAGGTGCTTTACGGCTTTCCTGCCAGGGAGATGATGGGGTGCAAGACCAGATTAAACTTCATTAGGTCAGTGTGTGGGAATTTACATTTTAAACAGTTTCATGGCAAATCTCCCAAAACATAAGCGATATTGAAAAGTCCCATTTTTCTCCCCCATGTATTTCTTAAAAGCTGCACTGTGTCACCCAGGGAAGATTACATGCTTTGGAAAGGAACAATTTCACAAGACCAGGCTCAATGTGACACCCTTGCCTTTGGTCATTTGTGGGAAAAGAACCAGCGGAGGGCTTCAGAGTTGCAGAACTATAGGTCCAGGGCCAGCCAGGCTTGGGGGCCAACGTAAACACACCCTATGGGCAAACTGCACTGTCTTCTCCTCACTTCAACAAGTCAGGATAGGATTAGTATCTTTGGGGTTGACCTACGACCTATGACCCTTAATACTCAAGTAGGTTTAAAAAACAAACAAACAAACAAACAAACCCACAACTCGGTGTAGCCCGGGATGGCTTGGAACTGCTTTGTAGCCAAGGATGACTCCACCTCGGATCGCTCCAAACACAAGGTTTAGTAGTTTTGCAACTGGGACTCCAGGGATTGTCAGCCCAGGGAAGCGTGCAGTAGGTCGGTAACCAATTTCCTTGGGCGTCTCTCCAGCGCTCCTCATCCCCTCTACCTGTTTTTATACTCCCTTTAGTTTTTATACTTCCTTTACAACAGTTACCCGAACGACAGACTCTCAGCAGCTGCATCACAATGCATGCATTCTTTTCATTTTACTGCCAATTAATAATAATAAAAAATCTTACCACCAAAAATTGGCAGGAATTTGCAACTGACTTTTTTTAAAATAAATAAATAAATAAAATTCTCTCAGTGAGCAAGAAAAAGGTAGTTTGATGTAACTAAAGAAGAAAATAATTCTATCGGAATGTGGTCTCCTCAGGAAGGATGCTTTAAAGAAACTACGCCATGCTCACTTGGTGGTTGATGGGTTCCAACTTCCACCCTTTCTGTGCCGGATGTCTGGTTCCAGGCACCGTTGATTGTGACTTCCTCGGTCCCATTTATAAGCAGTGGGGACTCCAAGCTCTCCTCTAAAACCCCGCTTCTTTGTGTTTACTCATGCTATTTAAATAGGCAGTGTGTTTCCCCACAGTGAACACAGCAATATGTGAAAATGGCCAGGGAAATGAATTTCCAAGGACAGTCCAAGGAAGAGGAAACAGAGGGAAATCTGATTCTGATTCAGATTTTTGTGTTCTTCTAAAAATAACATCAAAGCCCTCGACGCACTGACCGTCCTAGTGATCTGGCCATGTTTTTTTTGCGGTCTGTGTCTGTCGGTTTTCCCAGGATGGACGGCTCTTTTCTTAGGATCCAGCTGCTTTCAAGCTGATGCTAGCCCCTCACTCAACTCTTCAGAGGGCTGTTTAAGTCTAACTGGAGAGAATCTCTATTTAAGTCAATGGCAAGAAATAAATTTGTGACTATAAAAAAACCAGGGTGGAGGAGACTCATCACCTCTGTCCACCCTCAGCCTCCATATCCAGGGCGGGTCTTATTCCTGCTGACCCCCACCCACTCCCTCCCATCAACACAAAGGATCATTTACCCCCAGGGAAGCCGGTAGAATCATCGAAGATTGCTCTCTACCCCCTTCACCCCATCCCCTCTGCTACATTTCCCGAAGTGGCAGTCCAAGTCTGGGCCAATACTTCTGGCCTCCAATTTTGATTTACTTCCCAAATGTCATGTGTGCCTTGCCAAGATTGTGAAATATGCCACCTACACTGTTCTTAAAAAGTAAAAAGAGTTTAACGTGTTACTAATGGAAAATATGTATCCGTCACTAAATGGAAAGGAGAAATAGAAACTCATTTTTAACCTCTCTCTCTCTCTCTCTCTCTCTCTCTCTCTCTCTCTCTCTCTCTCTCTCTCTCCCCTCTCTCCTTCTCTCCCCCCTCTCTCTCCTTCTCCCCCCCCTCTCTCCCTCTCATATTAAGCAAGCTCCCACATATAAAGAACCTGACCCTGGGAACCCATTCCAATGAATGACAGATCTGGGACACGGAGGCAAAGGGATGTCTTAGGACACTGTGGGGGCGTTTTTGGTCCCGAGTCAGCACAGGCCACCTCTCTGTGGACCTGCCTGGCAGAGCCTCGCTGAGAGCTCCATCCAAGACTCCCGTGACGCATCTATGAATGACCAGCCTGGGAGAGACTTATCTCCAGACAGACAACTGTGGGGGTGGATAGACAGCTGGCTGGGGGAACGTTTCCAAAAGCCCTCCGACCGTCCTGGACTGGGAGCAGGGCTCCCTGCACGCTTGGCAGGCTCGCTCCAGCTGGAGCGGCTTTATGACCAAGGATGGTAAGGCTGTGGGTAACTGCATTAGTCATATCGGTCAGCCCGGGGCTGGCAGGGCTCAGGACTTGGGGAATTCAGGGGCTTGGCTTGAACCACAAAATAAAACCACAGAACGTTCGAACACTTATGAGGTCCTTTCCCTGAAATCTCCTTGTGCAGTTTATAGATCAGTTCTTACTAAACAGCAAATCCAATGTGATGGTGCTGTGTCAACAGCAGCTGGAAGGTAACCAACCGCCTGCCATGTTCTCTTCACACAGAGTGGGTGAGAGGGGGAGACTCGGTCATGTCTATCGTGACTCTGAATGGATTTCGGAATGCAATCCCATTACAAGATGCTCAGGGTATTTACCTTTTGGGACTATTAGCCGAGTTTAGGAAGGGATGGGAAGGGCAGGGGCTCAGCTGGTACAGTGAGTTGAGTCCAGCATGCACAAAGCTCTGGGGGTGACCCCAGAGTTGAGTGTGGCGGCACACACCTGTGGAGAGTTTTAGGTCATCCTCAGCTATGTAAATTACATATTAAAAAGGGATGGGGCATGTGTGATGTTCCACTGAGAGAATCCAAGGCAAGGGGAAGGCTCTCAGTCCACAGGTTGACTGGTTGGCCAGGTTTCATTTTTATCACACGTGGGGCTTCTGCCTCAGGGGAAAGGCAAGGCCCTCAATAAATGGCTTGGGAGTACCAGGGTGTCGGGCAGCCGAAGGCTTCCCATTCCCAACCTGCGGTCTTCTGAGACCATCTCGACCCTCGGACTGCAGGATCAGAGTAACTTCCACTGATCTTCCCAAGCTCTCTCTAGGCTGGTTGATAAATGATGAAAGAAGTCTGTCCCACCGTCATGGCGCTGCAGACTGGAGTGGGCAGAGGGTGAGGAGAGTGAGACTCTGAGCCCCTCAGACGGACAAGGTCCCGAAAACGGTGGCACATCCCTGGCATGAAGCTCATGCCTGTGGTGTAAGTCAACTCCTTGAAGCCTTCTCTCACGTAACATGGCAGTTTTCCCGTCACAGCTGAAGGAAAGGTAGCCTGTCCCCACACAGAGGAAGCCCTGGGTCTGAGGGGCTCCCTGAAGCTGTCCTTCTAAGGAAAATGCTGGCCACACTGAGCACCTCTTAGCCACTGCCTTGAGATCTAATTTCCCAGGAGACATGTGCTGGCCCTGTGGAGGGGAAGAGGGGCTTGCGGGGGGGTGGGGGGGTGGGAGGTGGGGGGGGTGCTCCCCAGCTCTCAGTTATACCACACAGCAGCCCATCTCCCCGGGTATTGCTAACAAACTGTGGTGATTCCCCGAGTGCCCTCACACTTCATGGTTTCATTTTGACTCATGTTTGAATGAGTTAGTGACTGACAACCAAATCTATGTCAGCAAGGGGCAGGAATGGGGAAAAGATGGGCGGCCGCCAGCGGGACTGTGTAATGAGCAGCCCCTGGACTTAGGCTCCTGTGTTTGGATGTTTTAGTGGGATCTCATTCTAGCCAAGCAAGGGCAGGTGATGGTTCAGCTGGGGGGTGGGGTGGGGTGGGGTGGGGTGGCGGTGGCGGTGGCGGTGGTGGTGGTCACCTCCTCAATGTGCTCAGGTGTGGTGAAAAGGAGGCAGCAACAGATTGGCTAAAGACTGAATGAGGGACTGGGAAGCCTCAGATTGCTCTGTGGCTTTGGGGTGTAGAGTACCTGTTTATATGGGAGCAAATGTTTAGCGTACAGGAGGCCCTGCATTCACTGTCCAGCACATGGAAGCAGCCAGCAAATTCCAGTTCCTTGGGTCCTTTGTCTCAATAGTCTGATAGCCAGAGGGAGGGACACAATGCCTCTTTAGCCTATCTTCATTCAGGAAGTCTCCGCCCTGCGGTCCATGTTCCTGCATGCTCAACTTCCTGGTACTGTCCGTGTCTGTCGGGTCCCAGCTGGACATCAGCACCTTCACACCACGGCCACTGGGGAGGGGCAGGCAACACTCACTCTGTGAGGAGCCGTATAGCACGGCCCCCATTGTACCTGAGTCAGGTGGGGGTAAAGTTTTTCTTTAGCACGAGATTTTTCTTTGAAGTGTCTCAAATTACAGCAGAAAAATCTAGACGAACACAGAAGACTCAAAACCTAATACGAAAAACCTTACTCCCCCACACTTCAAGTACATTTCCACAGAAGCGTCATTCCATCTCATACAGGCTTACACCACACTGAAAGGTGTGTGCTCACAGAAAAGTCGGCCCAACGTCACTTCAACCCGGCGGCATCTGACCCTTATGACTCCTAGACAGGACCTCAGCTGGTGGCAAGAGACCAAGCTTTGTGAGGTGTCGTTTCATATTTTGAATTCATCCCTCCACTTTGGTCAGCTTTAAAAATGGGCTTGCTAGAGACCTGGAAGGCTCAGTTTTACCTCCCAACAGAAGACTTCCAGCCACCGCAGCAGTTTAAATCCTCGCCTTTCCTGCGTGTGGACTGCGCTCGGCAGTTTCCCCCATCTTCAGGACCCGGGGCAAGGTCCCTCAGAGCAAGGACCCTCGGAGGGCTGCTCAGTTTCTTTCTCATTCAGGTGATGCTTAGTATCCTTTTCATTCCTCGTCTATGCCTTCTGGTAAATCTTTCCCTTCTAATTCTCCACACAGCCAGGACAGAAACCAACCACTCTCTGGACTTGTAGACAAACCTCACTGTCCCCTAAGTCACTTTCTGGGGATAAAAGTGGCCCTCTGTGCCTTTAAGCAAGGATGAATGGGCAGTTAAATAAAGGAGGAAATGGAGGCCCCCACAAGAAGAGCAGCCGCTTCCAGGGCAGGAAATATCCAATAATTATTCCTGCCACAATTAGATAAGGGCTGGGAAGGAGAGGGAGGAAGTGGAGGGGATTCTCAGGCGTCCCCTGGGGAAACAGGAATGGGACAGGCCTTGCACTTATATGGGTTTCTTTCTGCTGGAGAGGGGACACCATCTGTGGGTGAAGAAGTCACAGGCATTGCTGAGAGCTGGGGAGAGTCCCCCAGACTTGCGGCTCTAGCCATACCTCTTCTCAGCTCCCATTCTTTCCTTTTCCTCTGGATCCTTTGGAGGGTGACTGGCCTGGCCTGGCTCACTTCTCCGGCCCTCTGCAGATGAACAGCCCGCAGCGCTCACCTTGTAGCTGGCCACGTCATTCTTTGAACTCCCTCAAAGTCTTCCCGAAACGCCTCAAGCTCCCATGAGCTCTCTTGACTGCAGTTACTAATTTGTTTGTTTTCTTGTGGATTCTTCTTCCTCCTCACTGATCAATCCAGGCTGTCAGGATTCCAGCCCTTTCTCTCTTCTAGAATCTTAAGTCTGAAGTCTATCATCTGCACCATTTATTGTTGAAAACCTTATTAAGCTACCCTGAGAGAGAGAGAGAGAGAGAGAGAGAGAGAGAGAGAGAGAGAGAGAGAGAGGTGTCTACAAGCTGCTCAAGTTGTATGGGCATGTAAAGAGGAAAGAAATTCAAAGCAAAGAATGATTAAGAAGTTTCTAGAGAGAGTTGGAGAGAACCCATCAGTGCTCACATTGTCTAGACAGAAGAGCAAAGTGACCTCTCCTAAGATGGGGGCAAAGTCCCTGAAGGAGCCATGGCCATCAGTCCCCACTCCCTCCATTGTCACGCACTAGGTAGCAGAGTCCTCCATTTCTCTGTAATCTCTCCAACCACACGGTTAGTTAAGGTATCATCTCCTGAGCAGGGTTTTAACTCCATAGCTCCTGGTGCTCAGGGTTACGCAAGGCCACTGGGCCAGGTCATGGTAGATCCATTCTTAAAGAGAGATCTGCCAGGCTCTGGATCTGAGCCTTTCTATTCAATTTCTTCTTCAAAAGTCATCCCTAAGGACTTGAAGAACAACACAAGAATGTGTTGTGAGTTCTCTGGGAATTCTTTCATTTCAAGGAGTCATGAGCAGGATTGAATACTTCCAACGTTTGGAGATAGGCACAGACTCCGCAGAAGCCCAGACAGCCATACCTAGCGCGGTCTAGTCTGGGTGCTCCCGTCTGGCTGCTGACTCAGCAGAAGACTGGTCTTTGGCCAACACAAAGCCCCAGGCTGCTGCAAAGCTCAGGAGACCAGAGCTAGGTTTTCAGGACTCTGGCCATGCAGGGAGCAAGGAAACCCACTGCGCTCTGTCTAGGGTTCTGGACACACAGTTTCCGATACGATTTTCTAAAATCAACACCAAACAAAAAGAAACCACAACAAGGACTGACCCAGAGCACTACTAAAAGTGAACGCGGCGTTTTTCCACCAGTGAGGAAATGCCCTAAAAATAAGTCTTGACCCCACTCGCTCACCCACATTTATAATTTACTTGTGACCCAAATACTGAATAAACAGCAGGAAAAGATACGGCCAGACACAAACAAGAGCCTTCCACTTGATACGCATCTGTTTAGAAAACAGCCGTCAATATATAAATAAGAATTTGATTCAAGTTTGGTAATAATCCCAAATGTTCAGAATGCCATGGGAAAGAGGACTCACTGACCACAGGCTTGATGTGAGGGGAGCTCTCTGGGGTCCTTGGCTGTCTGAGGGGGCCTCTCAGGCATGCACAGCCCTCTGTATAGAATTCCTCTCCGAGGAACATGCTGGGAACGCGTCATTGAGAATCACCATCAATGGAGTCAAAGGCTGTGAGAACAGTCTCCCCGTCCCAGGAGGATGGGTTTCCGCTGCTCTGTGGAATAGCTAGGCTGAACTCAGAAATCACAGATTGGAATGCTTACCGAGTTTGGAAACGTGACTTTAACGGAGAACTTTGAGACTTTGGACCCGATGCCTCAGGGTCCTCACCTGCGCTGGAAGGCCTCCTGTGATCTCAGTCACCCGAGAGTGCTCGGTGTGCCAGGTGTCCAGAGTCCTCCTGGCCTGATTTTCTAAGGCTGTTTGGCTGGGTCATTGTGGTCTTGGGTGTGTGGGGGGATGATGGAGTTGCTGTCTCCCGTGGAAGTAGATCCTCTTAAGCTCCAGGAACCCTAGTCTTCAGGTGCTGTCATGTGACCTGGAGACTCCCTGGGGTCGTTGTTCTCTGTACCTTTCTAGGGAGCACTAAAAGAGATGGTAAGGATCCTGACGGGAGCACCATGCCTTAGAACCATTGACATCCTTGTATCCGGCATGGGACCAGATAGATACCCAGGACACACATAACGCACCTTGAATAACGTGGGCAGAGACCTCTAGTTGTTGTTTTCCCCCCAAATTATCCAATAGTAAGTAAAACAGATACTTCATACAATTGAATTGGCTTGAGCGAGCATACACTACGCTGACTGGAAATGTTTGACTAACTTATATTTACTAAACATAGGTTTTTTTTTTTTTTGAGAGGGCAGTGGGAGTCATAGAAGGAGTGAGGTCATTTTAAACAATTTTGTTTTGAGACAGAGTCTCACTCAGGTAGAGAAAAAAAGTCTGATGTAGCCAAGACTGGTTTTGAACTTGTGACCCTCCTGCCTTAACCCACTGAATGCTGGGATTCCAGGTACACATCCATTCCCATCTTAAACATTTTAATTTTAGAAATGTCTAAAGCAAAAACTATTGGATATACTCAACAAAGAAGGCTGCGTCACACCCACATGTGGCTGTCCTCATCTCCACAAGCTGAGGTAAAGATGCCAGCCCAGAGGACACCCCATGGGAGCCTGCTTCCGGGGTCCGCTTTCCTCTGGCGTTCACATCCTGGGGAAAAGCTGCCGTATGGGATGGGAAGCAGGCGACCTGAGAATACGTGCGATGGAGGGTCACCCTGTGTCACCTCGCCTTGGGCAGGGAGTCTGGTGGACCCTAAGGAAGACGCAGCGGGGCTGAGAGGACTGAATCTCGCTTGCAGGGAGGCAGGGCTGACCACATCAAGAGCTGGCCTCACGCTTTGATGTTTATCATCTCATCTGCACTCATCTCTGTGATTTCAATCACCAAGTGGATTCACTCCAGCTCGCTGTCATCTCTCTCTCTCTCTCTCTCTCTCTCTCTCTCTCTCTCTCTCTCTCTCTCTCTCTCTCTCTCTGTGTGTGTGTGTGTGTTGGTGTGTGTGTTGGTGTGTGTGCTGGTGTGTGTGTGTATGGGGGAAGGGAGAACACAGGCCCCTGCTAAGCACTGAGATATGCAGAGTATCCCAGTGATGCTCTACTTCAGATGCTGGGAGGTGGGGTGGCTGGGCTGGTCCCTGCCTGCACTGTTTCCACAGGGCTTCACTACAGCTTCACACTGGCCTGGAATGATGTCCCGAATGAGCTGGGGGAGTTTCATGACCCATCATCAGCCCAGCTGGAAGTACCCTGGACAAGGGACGATGGTGTGCCCGGAGCCAGCAGCTGAGTGAGGAGCAAGTCTGCTTCAAGCACCCTGAAGGGAGAGCCCAGGGGCCGGAGCACACCCAGCGAGGGCTGGGAGTGAGAGCCATGAGCAGATGATACCAAAGGGTGCAGAGCAGAGACTGTGGAACACATGGCCACGGGGGTAACATGAGGAGCCCGTCTCTGGGAGGCAGGGAGCTCCGGGAAGCCGCTGCCAAGAGACCTTTGAAGTTTGGGTGACACTGTCCATCGCGCATGGGCTCTGGCGTCAGAGTTTTCCCTGGAGTTATATTTAAAGCGGACTCTGTGCCACCCACTCGCTGGAATGCAGGCAGTGAGCTGACCCTGGTGTCTGCGCGGCGCATGGGGCCTTCTGCTGACTCATCATGTGGAAGTTTTGTTGAAGGGTGCCAGGTTTAAGGGCAAGAAGCGCGGCAGTCTGATGGATAAAAACTCCTATTCTATAAACACCTTCCTCCCAGCCGTAATTCATCTTGCTCTTGGGCTTAAAAATGTGCCAACAGGGCTGAGTGTGATGGATCACAGGACCTGTTCTCTCTGCTCTCTCATTCAATGAGTAAAAATAAACCTTGGATTTCGGGCAGAGGAGGGTGGCAGCACCAGAACCCTAAAACCTTCCCTTTCCCAGTAGTGTCTACAGCGGGAGCCACACCCGGCGGAGGCTCCCGGAGGAGACGGATGCGGGCAGCGTCCGAGGGCAGCGCAGGGCCGAGCTATTATGAGCTGTCTAGGGTTTCAGGGGGCATATAAATAACAACGTCACAGCTTATCTTTGGCCACCGAGGTCTCGTCTTAGGAATTCCGTTCAAATTAAGCCTTGGCCCTAAGTTTTCTCCTTGGCCAATTTTGGTGTTTTATTGTAAAGGCAGTGCTGAATTTTCTTAAAAGATAATATGACTTAAGGACTATACTAGAAAGACTATTTTTTGCCCGTGCAATTGGTGGGCTGTGCGCACAACCCCAGAGGTTCAGACTGGAGGGCAGATGGGGGGAAGCAGAGGGTGCACATTCTTAATGCTGTGACAACATCGCTTCTTAACAGACCCAAAGGGCCTCGAGCCCAGTGGAGAGAGCAAAGCCAGAGTCAGGGTTAGCCAGCCAGTGTTCCCCGGGCCCGGGGAGGGTGCCAGGTGGGGTGGAATGGGGAAGGGGGGCTGCTGCCAGGCTGGGAGGGAGGAGCCTCAGATGCCTGACTTCAAGCTGGGGTCTTGTGTCGCCGCCAGGAAAGAAAGATTGCTTATTTGGCTTCCCTGCTGGCCTCTGAGTCTTCCAGGCTGACGTGAGTTTAGAACAACCCAAACCCAAAAATCCCAGAAGCCTTCTAAACTTAGAAAAGAGCTCAGGGCTCTGTCTGGGTTGGTCACTTGTGTTCCTTCCCAGCTTGGTGCCACCAGCAGCCAGCCAGGCAACCGCCCAGGTCAGTGTGGGATGCTGGGGACCAGCAGGCATCGGGGCTAGTCCTTGGTTTCTCCTGCGGGGGTGCTGTCCACCTACAGTGCAGAAGATCTCCTGCTTTGACAGCACAAGTCGGCTGGACCTGGTGGGTTTCTCTTGTCAGCTCGACTCAGGAGTCCATGGGACGACTAAGTCCCATGACCCCAACCTGCTCAGTCTCTGGATGTCGGCGAGGCGTCTTTTCATGATATGCAAAATGCCCGCCGTGGTGGCACACCTGATGTGTTTGGGTATTGAGATGGTCCATTCAAGTGAGTTTTCTGGGCAAAGCTTTCCCCACTGAGCAGCCAAACCCCCTCCAACCCCCTCAGCAGAAACTTTTCTAGAAGCCCCGGACTCAGAAGACCACTCCAGACTCAGAAGACCACTCCAGAGGGCCAGCTTGTCTTTAATGATGACTTAGACGTGCGTGTCACAGACCAGGGCTTTCTTTTCCATGTGAAGAAGCCACACAGCAGGTGCTCATTAGGTCTGTGGGCATGACAGGCTACGACAATGAAGTGGATGATGTTAATATCCTCTAGTTCTCAGCGACCCCATGACAGCATCAGGACCTATGGCTACAGCTTACTAACTGCCTTACAAACTTCATTTCTAATCTGTACCTGGAATCTGTGGGGAACACACGTTTGCCTTATTTTTGCAGGTAATGGAGAGATCAGGGATACTAAAGAAGGGGTTGATGACATGGTTAGGACTGGCTGAGTGGGTTATGTGTGAGGTTTCTGTTTTTAACGCCAGCACTGATTCTGTTTCTGCTGGACTGTGTTTAACACTGGTAGACACATCCAAGTGTGTCTTCCCAGGAAGCCGATATGTTGGTCAATCTCTAACGTGACTGAGCATTCTATGAACCTCCCTGGCGGTTCCTCACAGCGCGGAGTGTTTCAGATGCAGGTTTGCTTGGGACTCAGGTCCCCCAAGACCCTGGGGATGTGGAGTGTCACTTAACCTGGCCTCAGCGCTTCAGTGTGACCAACAGTGGCAGCCGACCTGGGCTTTTCTCAGCCCGCTAAGTCATTCAGTTCTCACCTTCTGGCGTAGGTGCCAGGGACACAGCCCAGGTTGCCAGCTTGCCAGGCTGGCCAGCGGATATCTTTATTGGCTGAGCCAGCTTGCCAGTGTTCACACAGGCATTCCCTTTCTGAGATCACTCAGGGCTCTGAGTCTTTTTAGTCCATTTCACTGCTTTTGTTCTTCGCCATTAACTCACAAACCTCACCTCTTGCCTTTCTCCCATGTCACCTCTAAACCTCACCCCCCAAATCTTTCTAATGCCAGCTTGCCTTAGCCTTCCTTGAAGCGGGTTGCTAAATATCAGCTATGTGGTTGGGATAGTGTCCTCAGTGGGGGACAGAAGATGATGTCAGAGATGCCCAAGACCGGAAGGATTGTACCAGTCGTAGGCCGCGCAGGCAGGTGACGTGCCTCTGAGAAGCTGACCCTGGGCAGTCTCTCCATGCATGCGAGATGTTAGGTGGAGACCCAGGAAAGGGTGGCTGCTCCTATGCCAGAGAGCAGGGCAGTCTGGGGACTGAGAAGCATCTGTTTTGGCTGGAGTGTGGCCTCATTAGTGAGGAAAGACCAGAGCCGCCTGCCTGAGCCAGGGCACACGAGATCCTGCCAGACTGCTGGCCATGTCCTGGCTCTGAGCACTGAAGTCACAGGTGATTTGGTGTTGGCATGTGTGGAATCACAGAGCTAAAGACAGAAGGAAGGCTTTAGAGCCCACCTTGACAGGACATGAAAATTCCATTTGAACCTTCAAGACGGTTGCTGTTGGTAAACTTTCTCTCCAGTTTTTCTTCTACATGGTCCTCCTGAAATCAATTTAAGATTGCTACCTAGCTTGTATACAGACAGGGTGGGGTGTCTTTGTTCCTTTATGGTGGGTCTGATCTCCCTGCTGACATGGGATGGGTCACAGACACTTAACCCTTCTTTGGATATATTTGCTGTCCAGAGCAAAAGGGCAGACTTTGTACTCTCCACAGTGGGGCAGGTCCTTAACCTGAGTGGCTCTCTTGGGGGCCGAGTACATCAGTTTAAATGAGATGAGACAAAATCATCACAGATTGCCTTGCCATATTTATTTCTTGGCTTACTGTGTATATGTAGCTTTGTCTAATCTAAACATTCAAGTGGAAATAAATCTCTTTCTGACTTGATACAGACTCAGGAATCCTACATTCCAAGCCACAGTCGCACTAAAGCCAATTAACCTTTGTCAAATGAATAAAAAATTAATTTCTAAATCCAGACTCCTAAAGAACATGGTTTGCAAAACACCATCTTCTGGTTCACAAATGGCAGCTCCTTCTCCTCTCCTTCCCTGGGCCTCCCTGGGTCACGTGGACAGTATGTATGACTAACCCAACCAAGCGACAGGAAAACAGTACTTTTCCTTTCTTCTCCTTTTTCTTTTCCCCTGTGCCAGTCCAGATACCACCAGCAGAATCCCTGTGTGGACCTGGGAACACATCTCTCTTCCTAAGTATTTGAAAAAAAAAATAAACAAGGGCCATTCTCTGTAGGGTGGCTCCTCTATCCTCGGGTAGCCTGAAGCTGCTGAGTAGACCAGGCTGGCTAGAACTTACAGAAATCCTCCTGCCTCTGACTTCTGAGTGTTTGGCTTTTGGCTGGACTAGTTCTACTTACTCATTTATTTTTGAGACAAGGTTTCCTCTGTGTAGCCCTAGCTGTCCCGGAACTCACTCTGTAGACCAGACTGGCCTCGCACTCACAGAGACCTGCCTGCCTCTGCCTCCTGAGGGCTGGGATTAAAGGCGTGAGCCACCGCCATCCTGCTTGGCTGGAATCTTAAAGCCAAAGTGAATTAAGAACATCAGTGGAATTTGTGTGCGTATTTTATGTAACACACACTAAACTGTCCATCTCTACCCCGAGCCCTCTTTCTTCAGTTATGAGTGGCAACCTCTCACTATTGGGTTGAGCAAGAATCAAGGGATTTTTTGGTGTTGTCAATTCCTCCTGCTGAAACTCCCTGGATCTTCTGCACAACTGTCAAAGTGTTGTCTTCTGGTCCCTTCGATTTTATTGACTCCATGTGACACACTTTTCATATCTTGTACGTACACGTTAGTATATATGCTTTGAATAATTTCTGAAGCGACTATGAAGACTTTCCATAAATAAAGCGGCTGTATTTGTCAAGTATCTAAGGAGGAAGATGACTCATGCTGTTGTCCACAGCACCTGCTTTCGTACTTATTCATCAGCAGGGCCGTGATTCAGACTTCTCTCTGGGGAAGCGGGCGGAAGATGGGCCCACATTGTTCTACGCAAACTTCAAGTCTTGCTTCTTTTCCTTAAGTCTTTATATGTGCCGTGGAAAGAATTTACCCCACTTGGCTCACAACAAGATGGGAAAGCCTCCATACAGCTGTTTTGAGGACAAAGGTCCTCCAGTGTCCCACAGCACCTCGGGTGAAAGCCCTGGGAATACCGTGAAGGCTTCTTAATGGAGGCCAGCGCCTTCGTTCTGTGTATGAGCCGAAGAGCAGAAATCCTCCTTAGACTCCCATACTGTTTCTGTCTTCTGATCTGAGGACCCATCCCGGCAGCAGGGAACAAATGATGCTGGTGGATACAGGCTAGCCCTGGGGAGGCCAAGCAATAGGACCATAGCAGCCCCAAAGCAAAAGTATCCCTCTGAAATGTGTACTAAGGAAGGGACGGATGGATGGCATCAAGCTCCTAGACAGAAAAATAAAGCCTATAAGAGGCGGTGACGGTATAAAATCTACCGTAATCAATGGTAAGATGATGGGATGAGTGCCTGGCAGTGTGCTTCACGCAATGAGCATAGTATATATGCTTTATCTGTCCCTGGCTGGAAGCGAGGCAGATGATCCCGGACAGCACGCAAGCTTGACCTCTGCTCTAACTGGAGGCTTCCTCAACGCAGACGCCAGCAGCCTTAAGAAGGGACTTATCCGAGACTCACTCCTCTGTGCCGGAGGCCGTGAGGCTATCAAGCGCTCACTGTGCGTGGTTGGGACAATCACTTTCCGTGGCCGGAGCCACAAAGCACAAGCTATGTGGGCCCTGGAACAAGTGGCTTAACGATTATTTCTCTGTGGATTTGTCTCATTTAATTTTTAAAAGTTTCCAAGTTTCTGAGGAAACACAGTTAACCAGATGTGTGTGAACAAATTGGGCTGTGGCTGGTTTGGGCTGCTGTGCTTGGGGCGGGGTGCAGAGGAGGCGGCTGGATCCAGGCATTCTTGGTCTTCTCACCTCCTGTTGTCTGCTACTGGAGGTGAGGAGCCGACATTCTGCAACTACCTCTTAGATAATCCGGGATTCCCAGGAGTTAGCTCATGCAGGTACAGATAGGAGCATATTTAAAATGTTAATCTTTAATCTAAAAACTAGAATCATGCATACAAGTCATCATTACTGTGGAGTAGGCAAAGGCACAGGGGGAGTTCCTTTAAAAAGAATTCTCCCTATTAAATATGAAACGAGTCTGGTAACTGTTGTGCGTGGGCGTGTGTGGAATGAAAAGGACCTATGATCCCTCCCAGCTTTTCCTTCGGGACAAAAGCATTCCAAAGGATTTCTCTGAAACCCGCCCGGTAAAAGGCTCCCTGGGGACTGACCAGCTCTTATCAGACACAGGTCTGGTCCAGCTGGGCTAAGGTCTTGGGTAGATTGTTCCTGAGGAGATGGGCTGGTATGTGCAGAAGATATGAAGGGGTCTCTGCCACATTGATGGGTGCTTAGGAAGCTGCCTGGTGGGTGGGTGGAGATAGCTCAGAAGGGCCCACCCTGGAGCAAGAGGGCAGATGGAGTCAGCTCTGGCTCTTCCACCCTCTGGGATGATGATGAGGAGGATGCATGCCCCCACACTGCTAACTCTGCCCTGCTCCCACAGGTTGGCTGTTCCACACAGTGTTCTTACAGCATCACCATTTCCGGGATGAAAGAAAGACCAAGTAGCCTACGCCAAATGCCTCCAGAGACCAGAGGGGGCCAGCCCTGGACCCAAGTGCTGTAGGACAGAGTTCACGTGTACTGTCATGGTCCCTCTTGAGCCCACTTTGGAGGTATGGGGTGGGAGGTGGCAGCTGACACTGGAGTTCCACTCTGCCCTGGCTTTGGCATTTGAGGCACCGTGACAGCAGACATTGATGAGTGAGAGGAATTAGTCAAATGGAAGGAAAGGAATTTTGCCAGAGACAGCCCCTAGAGGAGTCCTTTAGGTCAGATAGCCTTGGTTGTGGAGGTCATCCTATGCTCGGTAGTAGGTTTAACTAGATCCCAGGCTCTACTACAAGATGCAGGAGGTGGAGGAGGGAGAGGGAGGAGGAGAAGCAGACACTTGCCTCACTTTAGCTACTGTGGGCACTCTGCCCCATTTTACAGAGAAACCCAAGGGGAAGGGTGTCTGGTGCACTGAACGCCTGGGCGTCTCCATGTTAGAGCTGGGGCTGGACCCCAAGATAAGCCCCTCACGTGGAATATCATTTTCAGCCCTGGATGGCAAGCTGGTGTCCAACTGTAGGGTAAACCCTGCAGCACATGCCCTGCTGTAGAACATCTCCCCTTCACCCTGGGCAGGGGCGGGAGGCCTGAAAAAACCAAGGGTTGCAAGATTGACTTCCCAGCCCCACAGCCCCCACAGGGGAGCTACTGGCAAGGCTGTGGGGTACCACCCTTGGCTCAGAGGAGGAGGCTTGAGAGCCTTCCAGGGCGGCCAGTGTGTTCTTGAGCGCAGGAATGCTCGCAACAGGGAAGAGTTTCATGAGACTGTGGTGGCGTAATCAGGCTAAGGTTGGGGGGGGGCTGGGTGCAGCGGAGGGCTGGACTACCACAAGCAGGGCAATCGGGAGTTGGGGGAGTCGTCGCGGTGTTGAGGGAAACGGAGGGACCACTGGCCATATTTGTAGAAGCCTCCTGGTGCACAATCAGGAGACTCCCTGAGCACCAAGGAGGAAGAGTGAACAGGGCGCCAGATGATCACAATTCCTGCCACAAAAGTGCTTCCCAAAGAGACATGAGTGCACACGGATGGGGAGGCTGGAGAAACAATGTACAGGACTGCCTCCTCCCTGGCTCAGCTACTCCGTTTAGGAAAAGAAACCACCCATGCAGAAATGAGGTTGAGGCAGCAGGCACAATTTGGGACCTCGAAGTTTCAAGTATGTGACACAGGACTCAGATATCCAAGGATGCCCATCAGGGCCAGCCCTGGATCTCAGTTCAATGTTTGGTCCTGGATTATTTAATTATGTGATTTGGGGCAGCTTACTTTATTGTTCTTGATTTAATTTCTTTAAAATGAAACGGAGAGTACTTCACAGACCTATCAGAATGACGTGAGCACAAAGTACTCCCGATAAGTCCTGGCATCACCACGGCGACCAGGGGCACGGCACTTTCTCCTCCCATAATTCATACCAGGCACTCAAACCGACCACAGCACAGTCAAGAGCGATGTGTTAAAACTTCAGTTTGATTCAGTGTGTTCCTTGGGATTCTTGGATGACGTGCTGACCATGGCTGTACAGTGCTGGGCTAGGTCCTGGGAAAGCAGGGATCCAAGCAGGGATAGAGTCAAGCGGTGTTCCGCTCTGGTACACGCTCCACCAAACATATATATAAGAGGGCAAGGAAAACACAGAGACAGGAAGGCACCAACCTGGCAGGCGGGGGAGACAGGCAGGAAGATGGGATTGACTCTCATAGAGGTAAGACTGTGGGGCATCCTCGCATTTCCAGAGTTCCTAAGCACCCAGACACAGGTATTTACAGCACATGTAATGAGAGCTATGAGTCCCTGCAGGTCAGGCTGCCAGCCCAGGGATGCCCTATACATGAGCATGACGGGATGGAGAGAATGCAGTCTACATTTCATATTACACGTCCCTGTGTTTCCCACTGACTACAGACTGATGGGCAGTTGATCATATTGGGAGCAATGTTCTCTGAGGTATTTTGATTTTCCTTTTCAAAGAACAGTAGTCCAATGCTTCACCCCCTAAAGACCTCTAGAGATACTCTATGAAGGGACAGTGGAATACACTCTCAGAGGTGTACACTGTGATGAGCATCAAGTTCTGTGAAGGGAAGGAAGGTGGACACTGACGACTTCCCACTTAGAAGACATCCTACTCTCTCACTGGGCATTGTGCATGGGGCAGGAAGAAGGGGGACCCTGACTTCGGGGTTCCAAGTCAGTCTGAGGATTCTGAAGACCAGGTGTGTTACTAATGTGAACAGGTACCCCAAATGAGTAATATCCTAGGTTGGGGAAACTCACATCAAGTCATTAGGTTTCTTTTTTACTTGGAAAAGAAGCGGGTAACGGACATCCTACCCCTGAGCAAGATGAGGTGGACAAAAATAAACTTTGGGTCACTAAACCATATGGCTAGTAAGAAATGGGGTAAATGTCCCACCGTAGGTCACATGTGTTAGAATCCATGCCGAATTTTGGAAATGAACCCCTGTGAGTCAGAACAATGGTTTTCCACAACACCCATTGTGTACAGGCAGACGGGAAATCCAGACACAAACAAGAGACAAACAGCAAGACTTGCCAAGAAGGTACAGGAAACACTTGCTCATGTTCCCCCCGAAAGTGGAACAAGATACTAATTATTATTGCAGATGAATGTTAAAAATAATACATGCTTTACTGTAGTGGCCACAAAATGAGATTTAAATAAAACATTGTTAAAAAAAAAAAACCTCTCCGTATAATTATATCTACTGTTTAAATTGGAAGATTTATCTTTATAGGTTATCTTTCTTGGCAAAATGTGATGAGATTTTTATAGACAAGAAAAAAAACTATCTTCTACAAATAATGTGTTAAAAATAATCGCAGTGATAAACCAACAATAAAAGGTTTAAATTTTAGACAACAGGACAATAAGGCTAGCTTTGGTTGAAAGGACAGGGGGTGGGTAAACCCAGGAAGAGAAACCACGTAGGACCAGCCTCCCCATTTCCACACTCCACCCTGCCCGGCTCAAAACAATCCCTCGAAGGAGAGACTGGGTCTTCATAGACAGAAATGTACTCTTAAACAAGAAAGTCTGTTGAAGGACTTTGGGCAAACTTTTGCTCTTTGTGCCTGGTTCCACCCCCACATGAGGTCCCAAGGCCCTCTCTTTCAAAGGACCCACCTCTGAGAGGGGACCCCGAGCCTGAGGGAGTTGGACCCAGTGAGGTCAATGGCCACTGCCAATCACTTATTAAATACTGGATTGTTCACGCTTCATTTACGGTGTCAGCATCTGTGAACTGAGGTGAAAACAGTTGGAAAGCCCCGGGGTGGAGCGGGGACGGCGGAGAAACATGCAGGGAAGTTGTATGTGGGGGGTTCCCCAGCTCCTTAGGGCAGAATTTGATCTTGGCTTTGCTGGCCTCCTTTCCCATCTGCCGGCCAACTCCCTGACAATGTCTGGAGTCCTTGTGGCTCGATGCCAGGAGCGAACAGAGATCGGCAGGGGACACGGTGACAGCAGACAGAGAGTGAGCAAGTCTGGGTGGGTCTAGAGGGTCCCATCTCAGTGCCTGCGGCTGTGGCCAGACGCACATGCAGCAGCCGGGTGCTGGGGAGACAGCAATCAGTGAGCCGCTCAGGGTCTGACACGGACATGGGATGAACTTTAAAAGGCAACAGTGTATTCAAATAACATCTCAGAACATTAGAAAGTACACACTGGCCTCTCTTTAAATGCCGAGACAAGAGTGAAAGCTAAAAATAACAAAAATCCCATAGTGTGCAATACTAGCCGATAAAAAGGTTTTCTATGACTGTAAGCTGTTGACCTGGAGAGACAGGGGATATAAACTTGGATGCATACATGTATGTGACCTTAAAGGCACAGATGTGTGTGCATCTACATGCACACAGGCAGCATTCAGACGCTGCAATCCTGAGCTCGCCGACTGCAGCACACTTCTTAATTCTAGGAAGCATGATGGCAACCAGAAGGATCTCCGCACACTTCAGCGGCTGCTGGGATGGACGTGCTGTCATGAGGACATGTCTTGTCCCCGTAAATGTCAATTTTAGAAGACAACTTATTCAGCTCTGCTGTTGGCTTTGGCTCCCCATGACTCATCGTTCCTTCCAAGATAGCTGACATTTTTGAAGGGCACCCTTTTTATTAAATTTTATTTCTCTCTACTAAAGAAGTCATTTTCATTTTCTGGACTGGGAAGGCCATTTTTTCACCCACAAAGTCCTTTCTGTTTATTTCTTTCCTGGCTTGTTCTCCTTGAGGGTATGTAGACGGCCACATACCCTGTCTATCAATGCTAGCCTCAAAATAAAGCCCCCAAAATACCAGTGGCAATTCACATTTAGAAACATCCTTCTTGGTCCATGGCCACTTTCATGGGATGTCTGTGTTTGAATTGGGTCAGATTTAGATGAGAAAGAGACAGACAGAGAGAGATGGAGAAAGAGAAACAGAGAGACACACTAAGAGGAGAACTCCGCACATTCTCTTTTTCATACCAGACACTTCAGTTACACTGTTCAGTAATTCAACAGGACTCAAGATCATCTTAGATCAAGGTTTAAAGGCAACTTCCCCAGTGGAAGACCAACGAGAAGAGAAAAAATCTCATAGAGAAAATCTACTGAAAAATCTATCTATCTATCTATCTATCTATCTATCTATCTATCTATCCATCCATCCATCCATCCATCCATCCATCCATCCATCCATCCATCCGTCCATCACCCACTTACCTACCTAGTTACCTATATCTATCCATCCATCATCCACCTACCTACCTACCTACCTACCTACCTACCTACCTAATTATCTACCTATCTATCTTTAAGACTGGGTCTCACTTTATAGCCTCAGCTGTCCTGGAATTCACAGAGATCCACCTGCCTCTGCCTCCAGAGTGCTGGGATTAAAGGTGTGTGCCACTACATCTGGCTAACTTGGTAGAGATGTAGGAGTATATTTGGTCAGGGTGATGGGAAATTAAGGCAACATTTTGGAAGCGTGGCTTCTGGTCTTTAGGGAGGAGGTTTGCACCACTTCATTCCCTACTGCTGGGACAGCGGGTGACAGAAAGTACTGAAGGCCAGTATCTCAGAAGGAAGAGGAGAAACTCAGGAGAAGGTGGTCATGAGGCCAAGGTTCCCACATGAGGCTTGGATCAGGAAGTCAGGGTATATTTAGAATTATAAATGTTTATTTTTAAATTAAATATTTTTTGAGGCAGAGTCTTTGTAGCCCAGGCTGGCCTAGAACTCAGCAGTGATCCTCCCGCCTCAGCCTTCTGAGTGCACAGTGTCAGTCTTTAATACAAAAGGCTGAGACTCCCTTCTCCCTAAGCTTAGCTGAGGTACAGTTCTGAAGGAACAGAGGTGGTGGAGGATGACAGGAGAGGAAGGCCCCCTTGGAGGTGAGAGGCTGAAGTGAGGGTGGGCTGGAGCACTGCTAGATAGAACTCATCGCCATGAGGTACCCAGTCTGAGAGCCTTTGCAGTGGCACTGGGATGGTGGACCCCCAAAGAGGGGTAGCATGGGTCATGGCCAAGCTCCTGTCTGAGAGCCTCTGCAGGGGTGCTGGGCTGGTGGAGACCAAGGAGGAGTAGCATGGGTCATGGCCAACCTCATGCCTTGCAGTTTCACAAAGTGCCTTGGCACCAGTGACCACTACATCTGCCCCGGTGACATGTGTGCTACCAATGATTGCCTGACCACCGCACTACACACGAGCTGCCGTGCACGACCTAGGCTGCCTGGAGCCCTAGGGAGCCGCCAAAGAAGCTGTGTAACCCTGTCTCAGTCTTCCTGGCTTCCAAGGCAACCGTCCCAATGCTGTCATTTATCTCAGTTCACTTTTCTCTGCCCACTCGTGGAAATTCTGAAACATCGATACTGGAATGCAGTTCAATCCCAGCAGGTGAACAACTCCACCCTGTACACTGTAGAGTGGTCAACTTCATGCTCAAATGATGCCTTTTGAAAACAGTGGGTTTTAGTCACCTCCTGGACATCACTCCCGGGTGAGCAGACCACCCTCTATGGCTCCCGAGGTCTCTTGTTTCTGCTCTAGAAGAGCAGACAAGTTCACGAATGATAGCTGGCAGAGAAAGTGTCTGAGAGACTGGAAGCCGACAAGAGAATCAGAGAAGTGGCCTCCAGACAGAGCTCGCTTGCTTTCCCTGTATGCATGGCTGCCCTTTGCATGCATGGCTGCCCTTGGGCGTCTTTTCTTTTCCTTCTCCTCCTTCTCGCCTGTGGTGCTGGGGATGGACCCTAAGCCCTCACGCACAGCTGGCAGCCACTCTACCACTGAGCCCAGCCCAGCCCGGGCGTGGAAGTTTCTTTTGAAGGAAGCTGTGAGCTTTCATGTGGGGACTCCATGTTGAGTGATGGTCCCAAGGAAGCAGGGAGGTTTTGAGCCCAACCTTTAACAGCTGTCTTGTTTTGTGGTGATGTGACAGGGTTTCTCACGTAGCCTCAGCTGTCCTGGGACTCCCTATGCAGACCAGGCATATGCTGTGTGTTTAACCCCTGGGTTTTACCTGGATCTCACTCTGGAAGGTTACAAAGCTATTCTGCATCTCCCTCCCGCCCCAGGTCACCAGGAAAGTCTGTCAGACTTCCTTCTCTGGAGCCATCTAGGAACAAACAGGCATTCCGAAGCCTCAGAGCTTTCTTCTCCCCTTCCTTAGAAATTCAGTCAGGTGCCCTGCCATTGGTCTCCAGTAGTCATTCCTTCACTGTGCGCAGAGAAGCAGGAGTGTTTGTAAAATGTTGGGAAGGCTGGCTTCTGCAGCCGCTTTACAGTTTGGGGTCTCTGTCTCTGTCTCTGTCTCTCTCTCTCTTCAGGGTCTCTCTAGGTAGCCCTGGCTGTCCTGGAACTATGTAGATCAGGCCGGCTTTGAACTCCCGAGTGCTGGCATCAATGGCATATGTGCTCCACTACGCCCAGACCCCCTTTCCTGTAAGTTGCAATGGTACATAGAGCTTGGGACACACAGTGGACCCCCGGGGTTCATGCAGCTTGCCCTCTGGGACTGCTGCATCCTCACTGATGAATAAGATCTGCTGATTCCACAGGCTGGGTTGAAAAGAGAAGCCTAAAAACAACACATACAAAAGAGAACGGCTTTTTCTGAGAGGATTCTGTGAGTTTTGTGGCAACCCAATATGCATCCCTGGTGCTTAGGCACATGCAGACCCTTTCACCAAACCCAAGAGACAGATGCCACCTAGGATGTAGTCACAGATCTAATCTAAAGTCCTCTGACAATTGTCATCACGAGCCCTTAAGAATGCCATGGTCGCCATGTAACATCTATCTTTTTAAATGCAATTATTCCCATGCAGAGCTTGGACCCGCCCCCTTTTTACAGAGAATCCAACCTCAGCACCATCTGTTTCTTTACTTAAGACAGGCCCTAGGTTTGAAGATCGTTCTGTGCCTCCCAAAGACAACAGTGCAGTAAACCCCAACGCTGACACTGTAAGGATTCCTGAAGGGTGTCGTACCTCATCCACTCTGTACTAATAACTTCCATTCCTTTCTTTTTCTTGTTCTTCCATCGTGGTCCCAAACCTTTAGGACTTGCCTTCGAGACAGCACTTTAGGAATGTGAACTTTTGTCCTATAGGGAGCATGTCTTGACTGCCTTCACTGCTGAGGCGAAATTGGTCAATTAATATGGGCCTTGTGCAGAGTTTCCAGAGGGGCTATTTCTGTATCACTTCTAGAACATCAGTGTCTGGGCTGGACACAGAGGCAAGGGACAGGGATATTTTGATCTTTCTAATCAGTGGGGACATGTGGCCTTTGGAAGGCTGCTTTGTGCTTCCCATATGAGTCAGACATCTGGCCACTTGAATGGCGGCTTGTCTCCACCACAGTGAAGTAGCCTGGGTGGGGACGACAGAGGGAGGGCTGGGCACTGAAGGCTGCTCAGGGCCACAGGTTGACCAGCTTCTTAGGACAATTCCAAAATGCCCAAGGCCGTCAACAATAAATTAATTTAGTATCTGCCCTGATGCCATTGACAGAAACACAAGACGGATGTGGCCTCCTTGCGCCTGGGATATTGAAGAGAGTAATTCTCGCTGTGGTGGAGATGGAGAAGCCAGGGCAGGGTCTTATTTCCTGTTTCCCAGTACCCATTGTGTGCGCAGATGGAGGAAGAGCCAATTAAAAGGGCCCCTGGGAGAGGAAAGCATAAAGAATTGTGTGGTTGGGTCATTTCTGCCATAGTTTCCCCTGGTTATTGTTTTAATGTATCTAAAAGAAAGTGAGGAGAGCAGCTCTGTAACTGTGCACACTCTTAGTGTTCTCTTTGTTCCTGCAGACACTGTTCAGAAGTCTACCTACAGGGATGCTCATTTGGAGCCTTGCACAGACTAACTCTGAAAGGCCTTTGTGACCAACTGGACTGGCAGACACACTGTGTCACGTCTTCCACGTGCAGACCCCCACCGTCTCAGCTGCCGCCTGAGGGACATAAAGCCACAGAGGGTCCTTGAAACACCACACAACATTTTCCCACAACTTTGGTCTTTTCAGACACCCCGTGATTGTTAAGCATGGACTCAAAATGTAGAAAAGAAACAAATGACCTTGACAACAGTGTGCCTTCTCTCACAGAGAGTGAAAAATGCTTGAACGCCCTTGGGGAAAATGCCTTAATGCCCAACTTGTCAAAACATTCCATCAGGAGGCGGGGAAGGGAAGCCGTCTGAGGCCAGAGCTCTTGTCTGGCTCACAAGAGGCTTCCTTCCTTTTACTGCAGTCAGCCGCAGCAGCCTGTGGGAACCATTGGAGACCAGCGCTGTTCTTGGTGGACCATAGGGATGTGCCTCCCTGAGGAAGAGTGCTCTGAACTCTCAGATGGGTCTTCCCCACCTGCACCAGCTGCTGGGCCATTTCTACGCCCTACAACATCTGAATCAATGTCTACTTTCTATCCCGTTTTCCAGACAACCCTGCCACCAGGAAATAGGAGCAAAGGGGCTAACTTTTCTCTTCACTTTGCTGCCTCCTCTGAGTTAGACAAGTCCTTCTCTAGGGTTGGCTTGTTCTGCTGTCAATCCAGTGGTCCAGAGGGCATCTGTGGCTCTGAAGAGAGACAAGGGCTCTCTCTGGATCTCCAGGGCCGTGGGACTCAGGAAGGATGCTAAGTGGGTGTGGCTCCGAATCAGCCGCCTGTACTTAGCCATGTCAGGAGTCGAGATGTTTAATTTTTATCACGAGAGAATGTGAGGAAGGCTGCTAATGTGTTTTCAGGACATAGGCGTATACAGAGTTCATCAGAAAGAGGTGAGGGTAAATAACATACAGAAAGACTGCAATTCTTGGGGACCACCCCCACCATATCAGAGTATCTGTCTGTCACTGCACATAGCCCTGTCTTTGTCCTGCGTCACCGTCCGTCCGTTGTTTAATCAGGCACTGGCTGCTCCAGTAAACAGCCGTGATGAGAATAACTTCTGTTAAGGCCAATGAACTCGCACTAAAGATTTCCCCATTTCCCCTTATTAATGCATTTGACTGATAAGAGCAAAATCTGGAGTAAAGCTTATCACGGTCCAGGTAAAGAGAACGGTGGCTTCAGGGATAATGGAAATGCATTCTTTCTTTTGTGTGTGTATGTGTGGGGAGGGTAGCAGAACCATGGGGTCTGTGTGTGCCAGGCATGTGTTGTTACTCAGCCACACCCGGGTCCAGGCACACTATCTGCTGACCGGTTCTGACTGGTTCATTCTTCCTCCAGTGGAGCTCTGTGACTGTTCAGGGAGGCTGTGCCGTCATTTTGTCTTCCAGCAATGCACTTGTTCTTCTTGTAACCCAGGCTGCCCTTGAACTCCTGCTCCTCCTGTCTCCATCCCCCGATGCTGGGGTTATAGGTGTGTGCCACCATGCCTGGCTGTACTTTTCCCTCTTGGATGGAGCTCCACGCTAGCCTTTTCTGACTCTCAAATCCTAAAAACAAATACTGTTTCCATCGTCTTCTGACGTTAAACACCGTCACATTAGGATGCCGTCGAGGGCGTTATGTGAAACAGTGACCTTCCCTTGTAGCAAGATTAACTCATCTCAACAGCTGTTCACAATCCCTGTTGCTCAAAAGAAGAGTCCCCGTGGGTTGGAGGTGGGTGGACCACCAGTTACCTGTATGGAAGCCATTTGACAGATGGGGATCTCATCAGAGCGACACCTAGAGCCTCATATTGGAAAAGCAAGAAGACTGATGTTGCTAAAAGGCCTTGGACAGGGACTGGAGAGAGATGGCTCGGTGGTTAAGGGCACTGCCGGCCCTTCCAGAATTGAACTGGGTTTAATTCCTAGCACTTACATGGCAGCTCACAGCTGTCTGTAACTCCAGTTCTAGGGGACCCTACACCCTCACACAGACATACATGCAGGCAAAACACAAATGCACATTAAAAAAAAAAAAAAAAAGAGACCTTGGAGAGAGGCAGAGAGCCAAGCGACCCTAACCCCCCAGGAACTTCCTTTATGGGCTGATTGACAGCTCATGGGTTTGCATTCTACACAGGCTGGGCCTTGGCCTATTTACTTTTGAGATCACATCTTTTTGTAAAGATATGAGCTCAACAGATCACGAACCCCGGTCTAACGTGCAGGAAACTCTGGCTTTCTATTGTTCCATTCTTCCCTAGGATTTACTATCCAGGATATTCTTACACACTGACTAAGTTCACTGTTCCTCCCTCTCCTGACGCTCCCTCCCTCCTCTCCTCACCAGACTTGACCGTGAGGACACAGGTGACCCTCAGAGCCCCTAGGCCTGCACATCTCTTTCACTTGAATTTATCAATTAAAGTCAAACCTAACATTTGTCTCCCCTGCTTGGGAGCACGTTTCTGGCACTTACACCACCACCTGGACACTGCTAAGGAAACGCGTTGGAAGGAAAGGCCTTTTCAGAGTGCACATTCCAGCAATGTGCACACTGGCCTATGAGGGGACGTGGCCGGCTCAGTGTGCTTGGGTGGTTTTGGTTCCTCAGTGTTGCCCGACACATGAAGGGTGTGCAGGAAGCATCCATCAAGCGGACAGATGTCTTGTCCATGCTGGTCTATGACCGCCATGTGTAACCCATTCCCTGTGCTGGAGCTAGGCTTCAGGGCTTTCACAGTGCTCGATCTCTCTCTGTCTCTCTCTGTCTCTGTGTCTCTGTCTCTGTCTCTGTCTCTCTCTCTCTTTCTTGAGACAGGGTTTCTCTGTGTAGCTTTGGCGCCTGTCCTGGAACTCACTCTGTAGACCAGGCTGGCCTCGAACTCACAGAGATCTGCCTGGCTGTGCCTCCCGAGTGCTGGGATTAAAGGTGTGTGCCATCACCGCCCGGCCTTTCACAGCTTTTTCTTAGACTCAAACTGGACACAGATTTGAATGGAGCTTAAAATACTGGCCTCAGCCGCTTCCCTTCAAAGGCTGTGACCCTGATTCAGCTAAGCAACTTCTTCAAGGAAGCTTCCTAGAGCTTGTCACATCCCCAGGCTTGGATAGTCCTTCCTCTTCTTCCAACTTCATTTCCCCAACTGTCCTTTGCTCGGGTCCTCTGTGGGCACCCTGACTTTATCCTCGAGACACACCCAACACCCTTTGACATTGGGGACACCATCTTCTGCTCACTTTGCCCCTAGACAAAGGCCTTGCTTACAGCAGCTGGAGTGGAATCCCATGAGTGCTGAAGTGTAGAATCCCACATGCAGAGGAAGCTGGGGCTCTTCCTTAATGCAACGGACACCAACAAAATGTGATTCTCAATGCCCAGCATCATATGCACTTTAAGGGAACATGGCTGATACATATCTGGTCCCCATGAAAATCTGCTCTTAGGGATGTTAGATCGCCTGTACTCCCAAGTCCCAGTAATACCAACCCCTGGTTTCTGAAGTGGGTGAGAGCCACATGTAGACACAAGTCATAGGGACCGTTTTCTGCCCTTCCCTGTGATGACCATCTGAAACTCTGCAGGTGACTTCTGCTGGGTGTGCCGAGTGTGCAACATGAAGAACTGTATTATAGGGTCTTAGCGTTAGGAAGGTTGAGAACCACTGCTCTAGACCAGCCTTGGAGAGGAGTGGAACATGGGCAAAGCTGTCTTCACCTGTTAGACCGTGGTGACGCTGTGGCTTTGGACATCATCCTGTGACAGGATTCACTCCGTGTTTTCCACTGAGCTGCCTCTGGCTGCCCAGTGTGTAAGGAGAGAGGACAGGTTAGGAGGCCCTAAACCATCTGTCAGAGTTCTGTGTGTCGTGATCACGGGAAGAGGAAGGTTAGACCCGGCTCTGCTGCTCCTGGCTCTGGCCAGGGAGTGACGGGGAGAGAGGGCTCTGCCACAGTTCCTGCCTCTTCCTACCCGAATCCTGCGGCTCACTGGAATTTTCTAGGGGTTGGTGGTTCTGCTTGTGGGAAGCAATGGCCCCCTCCCTGCAGCTCGGCCCAGAGGGTGGAGAGCTGTGCTCTGTGCATTTTATACCAGCCCATTCACTTTGTAACTTGAGCTTTCTCTTGGAACTGGACCACAGTGCATTTGTGATTTCTCCTTGGAGTCCAGAAGTTATCCAGTGACAGAGTTTCTGCTGTTGGCTGTCACCATGGCGAGAACACAGTAACGAGGGTACCATGTCCATATAAGGCTGAGTTAGCAGAGCACAGCCTGCAGGGAGGCTGTGGCAGCTACAATAGCACCGTGGGGAAAATGTATGGTGAATGACCCCAGGGGAAGCTGTGGGAAAGAACACACCGCACACAGGCTCTCCGGGCCGCAGACTCCGCCCTGATGCTATTTTTACAGTTACATTATTGAAGAAAAATATTATTGAACCCAAAGCAGTGCCGAAGTAGCCCTGCCTTCTGCAGAAATATGTGTGGGTGACTATGTTATGAATATCCTGTCTGCGCGCGTATACCTGGTTTATAACACAGAAACAGGTTCTAAACCATCATCATTGTTTGAGGTGAACACAGTCAGTTGGCCCGGGAAGAAATTATCTTTGGTGAAGCGCCTGGTGGCATCTTTGGTAAGGCACGTAGTATCATTAGCAGGCTCTCTGTCAGTCTGTTTTACTCTGCGATGTACAAGATTAACATCTTGTGTGCTGACTGAGCCTGTAGCCTTAAGGCATCTTTCTGTCCCCTCACAGGTACAAGGATGAGATAGAATCAAGCTAGAATCAAGCATGGGAGTGTACCCTGAAATGTGACTGGCCACGTGAGCATGGAATACTGAGAGGAAACACTGAGGTGAAGCCCCATGGTGGGTATCATTTCCCCTGTCTTGACAATCTGCCTGACCGTGGGAGGAAAGCCAGTCCAGGCTAAGTTCTGATGTCCAGACTGGTCAAGCGAAGGGAAGAGTCAGTTTGTCACTTTAGGAGGCCACAGTGAACCCAGACCCAGGTGCTTATTTCGTGAGGGACATTGGGAAATGACAGGACCTCGGTCGCTGTGATGCGGACTCCCGAAATTCCAGGAACCCCTAGAGACTCCTTCCTGGAACCTCTAAGAAGAGCTTGCGCGGAACCCGACAGCACGCTGCCACGCAGTCTCTGCTCACACAGTATTCGTGGTCTTTAGGGAGAACCAAGTCCCCAGAGAGGCACTGTGCAAACCTTTCATCTGCGGGCTCTGCTCTGGATAATCACAACACATGAGGAATGACAAGCAGTAGCTGCTCCTTGGGCTCAGGCTCTGGCTGGGGCTGGCTTGTCCCAGGAGGCAGCATGCCGTGTCCCCATGGGGTCTAACTCCATCTCCCCTGGTAGGTTCTGGAGAGATCTAGATTTCTGCACAGCACCAATGGACCTGCTTCGTGTCCATATAAGGCTGAGTCAGTCTGAGCCCAGGGAGCCTGGGCCTGTGTTCGGGCACCTTCATCCCTCATAGATCATCTCAGCCTTGGCAAAACCAACAGCAAGGACCCGGGAGTTAAATATAAAGAAATGAGGCCTGGTGTGGTGGTGCACATCTTTAATTCTAGTACTTGGGAGGCAGAGGCAGGAGGATCGCTATGAGTTTAAGGCCTTCCTGGTCTACATAGAGAGTTCCAGGCCAGCCGGGAATACACAGCGGGACCCTGTCTCAAAATAGACAAACTAAACAAAAAGGGCATATATCTATATCTACTATATATGTCTTCCTTTTAAAATGTTGACAAATGACCTTCAGCTAACAGTCCCTAAAAGATACACTCAGTTCAAGTAGAGAATCCATTAACTTAAACTAAGCCTCACTGCCTTCAGAATTGGGGCTTCTTGTGCACACAGTGAGGGGCGTGGGGACTTCAGCTGTGATCTTTGTCAACCACACAGTGATCAGCCATCCAGGTCAGCAAAGACCATCACATCTGGAAAGAGAGTCCTTGTCATCAAGACCTTTTGCAGGACCTTGTGTGTGTGGGTCTACAGGAGTGGAGATGCAACATGGAATCGGTGTGGTCCCCAACCACAAGGGCCGTGCTGTAGGAGAGGAACAGGAACAGCTAGCTGCCCTCAATGCTGACTTAGGAATGGACCTGAGTGGAGCTCACGGCGGGAGGGGGGGCGTGTCAAGGGCCACTGTGATTGACAACTGCAGGTCAAGCATGCTCGGCTGCTGCCCAGCTGAACTGGTGAAGCAGAGTGGAGGTGGGCGGGGCGTGGGTCCCAGGAAGAGGGATGCAGCCGACACAGGGTGGCCCTGTGTGGACCACCACTCTCCACAGCCCCACGCATGCAAACTGGGTTGGGGGCCAAGCCTAGGACCTTGTGGATGCTAAGCCCATGAGCCAACACTGAGCTCCACCCCAGTGAAAAAGAGCATCTCTCTTTAAAATATAGTTTAATAACGTCATATAAGATCTGAAGAAATAGTTGACAGTCTGGGTTATGTTAATTGTTAAAGAGAGTCTAAATTCATTTCAAAAATCCATCAGTGCCAAACGTGTCTGAAAACAAAGCGTAAGTGTTTTCTTTTTCAGTCTATAACATACTGAAATGTCCAACGTTGAAGCTATGAATTTAAAAATGTATGGTTCACAAAATAATGAGCCTGTATGGTGCCGGCAAAAGACAGGGAGAGGAAGAGAGAGGAGGGATGTGAGGGTGGGTGGGGGGATTGATAAGGGGGTGGAAAGTGTGAGTCGGGGGTGAGAAGGGCAGGGGGGGAGAGAGGACAGTGGGGGGTGAGAAGGGCAGTGGGGGGGTGAGAAGGACAGTGGGGGTGAGGAGGGCAGTGGGGGGTGAGAAGGACAGTGGGGGGTGAGAGAGGGCAGTGGGGGGGTGAGAGAGGGCAGTGGGGGGGTGAGAAGGGCAGTGGGGGTAAGAAGGGCAGTGGGGGTGAGAGAGGGCAGTGGGGGGTGAGAAGGGCAGTGGGGGGTAAGAAGAGCAGTGGGGGGGTGAGAGAGGGCAGTGGGGGTGAGAAGGGCAGTGGGGGGGTGAGAAGGGCAGTGGGGGGGTGAGAGAGGGCAGTGGGGGGAGAGAAGGGCAGTGGGGGGTGAGGAGGCAGTGGGGGGGTGAGAAGGGCAGTGGGGGGTGAGGAGGGCAGTGGGGAGTGAGAAGGGCAGTGGGGGGGTGAGAAGGGCAGTGGGGGGTGAGGAGGGCAGTGGGGGTGAGGAGGGCAGTGGGGGGTGAGGAGGGCAGTGGGGGGGTGAGAAGGGCAGTGGGGGGTGAGAAGGGCAGTGGGGGTGAGGA
Source organism: Peromyscus leucopus (assembly GCF_004664715.2). Lineage (NCBI taxonomy): Eukaryota > Metazoa > Chordata > Mammalia > Rodentia > Cricetidae > Peromyscus > Peromyscus leucopus. The sequence continues at coordinate 1,309,975 of NC_051077.1, read as the reverse complement.
GGGCAGTGGGGGGGTGAGGAGGGCAGTGGGGGTGAGAGAGGACAGTAGGGGGGTGAGAGGACAGTGGGGGGTGAGAAGGGCAGTGGGGGGTGAGAGAGGACAGTAGGGGGGTGAGGTCACAGCACTTTGCAGACAATGTGATACTGTCAAAAAAATACATGTTGCCTAGTGAAGAACAGGATGCACATACACCTTTTTAAAAGGTATGCAGTAGCTTATCACTGTATGTACCAGAAAGTCTATCTTTCCGGAGAGATGGCTCAGTGGTAAAGAGCATGTGCCGCTCTGACAGAGGACCCAGGGTTCAGGCCCAGCACACAGGGCTCACAGCTGTCTGTAACGCCCGTTCTAGGAGATGTGATGCCCACGTCTGGCCTCTGTGAGCACTGCACACAGGCAGTGCACATACATACATGCATGCAAACACTCATACCCATAAGACAAAAAATAAAACATTTAAAAATTAACCCTAAAAGCAAAGCACCAGTTTTAAAGGCAACAGAGCAAAAACAATCGCCCGGAGACTGAAGGGAGATGTTAAACTTGCTGCATGGCGGTGACCTTCTTGCTTGTCTGGGAAATGACCCTCATCAAGCACACTCAGGGCGTGAGAGATTTCACAGGATTCCTGTCTGTGGTGCAATTCCAAAAGCTCTCAAAGCTCTCAAGTTTGCACACACCCCACTGCATTACTGGGGTAATCATTATATATATATATATATAACATAGCACGCTTATAAAACATTTGCATATATAAAACATGAGTCTAGGATATCGCTGTATTAGTCACACACACATACAAATTAATCTTAAACAATCTTGTGCCTGCACTGAACAGTACCAGAGTTCTCTATGGTTCCTCCCTAAACATCTCCGGTTTGGGTCCCCAGCGACTCTGGAGCCAAGGCCCCCTCCCACCCCCTGTGGCTACCTAGCGACATCTGTGTTGGTGTATACTCATCACCATGAGAAATCGGAAAGGAGAGTGATTCAAATGGAGCTCATTTTGTGACGTACTGCACAATGAAAGGGAACCGGTTGTACAGCGCGATCGAAATGGGTAACTTAAGGCACTTTCAAACCGCATCAAGAAATACTAGGCTGTGACTTACCCGTGCTCCTTTCTCGGGGAAGCACTGGCAGCCGCCGCTGCAGTCTCTGCCTCCGCACGGCACATCCGACTTCTTCACCCCCTGCAGAAACCAGACAGAAGACAGAGTTTACTTACGAGTGGCATCGCAACCCGCTGCGAGTCCTTTCTTCGCTAACATCATCAAGCCGTCGTCCAAAATGGTCCACAAGCCCGGCTTAGAACAGACGTGGGTTCAACGCAAAACCGCACGGAAGGTACAGAGTCCCCATCCCGTGATGTCCTGAGCATGCGCCGTCTCACTGCGGGCCACGTCCCACGCCACTGCGGCATGCGTGTTGCCGCGAGTGAGACAAAGGTACGACCTTGTCCCGGCAGCTCACGGGGGCACAAGGGCTTGCTGCTGGCACAACACATACACGCACTCTGCAGGCAACAACGTTCTGGAAAAACCTGCTGCCTCCAGATGCTGAGCCAGGAGCCCCCGCTTGAGGGTCAGAGGAAACGTCCCTCAGACCCAGGGCTGGGCAGGGAAGCAGAATCCCAGGGCCCAGGAGGCAGATCCTCAGTGGTCTGGAGATTCAGGGCACACTTTGAAGGCAAGTGACCCATGGGGAGGGGCTGGCATGACACTCCAACTCCTACCAAGGAATATGGATGAGGCGGATGAAGGAGGGGCTTGTGAGGAGGTAGAGCTCGCCAACACACCTGTCAGCATGATACCCCGACAGCACCTGCAACTCAGATGGGGTGCATGGGCAGGAAAGCTGACCACCACCACCCCATGCTCTTTGTGGCAAAGAGGAGAAGCCGAGGAATGAGCCTTTCCTAAGTGCTGGACTGGTTAGCTGCTAGCTTCTTGAGCCTCCAGGGCCTGGGGTTGTTTTTTGGCCTCCTCCTCTCTATCCCAACATGTCTGATGAATGAAGGCTGCAGAGCCTGGGTCACGTGACCAGGAGCCTCGCCTTTCCCTTTCAGACCATGCCCACAGAACACAGGAAACGGTAAGTAAGTTGACTCCCGTTTTACTAGTCAATACCAGCTGTGGTCCCCACACCGCCCCCCACAGATGGGCTAGTGCAGCCCTTCCCCATGCTGGAGCAGGACAGAGCAGGAACTCCGTCTGTTCCATCTTGGCCACACTCTGATGCCATCCAACTCACAGAGCCCAGACGTTGGCAGTTACACCCAAGGGACCTCGTAATTGTGTACGGTAGACACAGTTAGCTCCTATCATTCACTCAGCCAAACTTTAGGCAAGTGGGCCCAGTAGATGACAGAATCCCTCCCCGTCAAAAGGTTTTAACCACAGAATTAAAACTTACTTACACACTTACACATTTCTGTGTCCCCGTGAGTTGGGCCAGTGCACACGGGGAGGTTAGTGGACACAGGAGGTGGCTGTCTCCTTCCATTATGTGGATTCCAGGGACTGGACTCAGCAAGTGCGTTACCTGATGAGCTACATCTCACCAGCCCTACCGCTGAGTTTTCACTCTGGGTTAAGCCTCAAAGACTTAGAAGGTCACTGGGAGATGTAAGTCTCACCACACAAGCCTGCCTTCTGGGTGCCTATCCTTCTATGTCTCCCGGTGGAGATGCCCATGGTACCGCCATGGACCTTCACATGTCTTACACAGCCCGGGTTTCATGTCCATGCTGCACTGAGTGTGCAGGCCACCGTAGGTGTCTGACTCAGCACCCTCTGGCCACAGTTCACCTTGGGGATCTGCAAGCCCTCAGGCTCTTTTTGTTCAGACATAAAAGTTTTCTTGTTGGCTGAGCATTTTCGAGCAAGGCCTCACTCCACAGCCCCGCAGTTGGAACCCTGATAATAATTCTCTACCTAATCTACTGTCCGGTGAATTCCAACAAAGCCCAACATTCTTGAGTCTTTTAGGAAGCAATTCCCCTGGAGCTCTTTTTGAGGTAATAAAACAACAGGAGGTCCACGGTGTAAAAGTAAACATATATAAAATCAGTGTGCCTTTAAAATACATACACATCTGTGTTTTTACCAGTTCTTTGTGGCTTCAGTGTGTATCTCCACTGTGGCTCATCAAGTCCAGGTTTTGAAGGTGGGATTTCTACAAACAAGGTACACACTGAACTGTCGGTTTCCTAGAAAGGGTGCCGAGGCACGAGTCTGGCTGGGCCGCCACACTCATGTCTTACTACATGTGACTGTGATCTGACTAGACAGATACCTTGGCAGTTGCCCTGCATTTACCAATGATTCACTCAGTAGTTGTTTGGAAAGCACGGGAAGGTGTCAGTCTAAAAGGGGAAAACCTATGTTCCTATTCTCCACCTGGTGCTTCCCATGGTATTTGTAATTTCGATTTGAGAGCCACTTGCTCGATCCCCATCTGTAAATCAGTGGTTGAAATGATTTTAAAGGGTTTCAAATTGATTCAAGAGGCTCTCTAGTCTGAAGGTTAGGGTGGTCCCTGGATTGAACTGTAGAAATGAGCAGTACCAGCTGGAGTACCCCATCTCATGAGGTGGGAACCAAACACAGTACTGGGAGGAGGCCCCTTAGACACCAGGCCAGTTCTGCCATGGCCTTCCCGGCCACCTCACCTGTCCTTCAGGGGTTCTCTTGTGCATTCCAGCCTCTACAAGAGCCCTCGAGACATCAAGTGGAGTGTCGGGTTGCTAGGACCAACAGAAATGTTGACACATTGGGGCAGGGCATGTGCTCCAGACAGACTCTTAGAGACCGGACATGTCTCCGGACTCTGGACTGCATTCTCCCAACAGGAAGTGGGGCTCTGGAACATTCTCAAGAGGTGAGTGCCTTCCTGAGACTATGGATGAGAACAGAGGGGAGCTTCTGTGTGGGCTCTGTGCCTGGACCCCACCCCCTGCTTCAGAAGGAACGTCCAAAGCTCACACAAGCCCCACCCCTCCACGCTTTGAATCTGAGTCTTTATTCCATTGCTCAGCATTATTCAAGGTCAAATCATGATCCTAATGCTTAACAAGTACTTAATAAAAATGGCGGGCTCTTCCCTCTTGACCATCTTGGGAGCCTGCTCACTATCTCAGGGATGGAGACCATCCTGGACTTTATTCCCATCTTCACAAGAGTGCATTTCCCCCACATGGCTTTTTGAGTCCTCTCCAAGCATTTTACATTTCCCTTTTGACAGAACCACAGGTTACAACAAGGATCCCAGGAGTACCTGGCCAATAAGCGGCTGAGATGAAGTTCCTAGGTGGGGCTCCCAAAGGCTCACCATGAGCTGTGGAGGGTACACATCCATTCAGGGGAGCTGGACAGACTCTGCTTAGAGGAAGTTCCCAATCCCACGGTGAGAACGACTCAGGCTGGTGGTTACACAGGTGATCCACAGAAGTGGCCACAAGATCTCCATCCCTGAGACCCGCCTCACGTGTTTATGTCTGCTCTGAAGTTGCTCCTCCCTTGAGATTCTTGGACCAGTAAGGAGCCTGTCTTGTGGGCTGGCTGTACTGTGAGAGACTACCTGGCACTCCAGCTGCAAATTATCTGGATGCTGCAAGGATGGCTGGAGCCAAGCACCAGCTTTCCCTTGACAAGGTCACTCACTCTTCTCTCACCCATGGACTCACTCATGGACTTACTTACACGCTCATGCACACTCATCCCCCACTCACATATTCATATGCAATTACAAACTCGTTCACACGTATTCTTCACTCAGACTTAAGCACCCTAGCTCACCATGCTCAGTCACTCGCTCACACGGACCAGGGGAGGGGACGTGGCTGTCAAAGTGGGGGGAGGGGACACTGATGCCCACTCATCGTCAGCTTTGGACATATGCTGTATTGTGGAGCCCCAGGAATGTGGAAGTAAGGTTAAGTCTGGAGCCATGAGACCGAGCTGCATGTAGCTTCCATAACAGACACGCAGGAGGCTGGCTGTGCCCATAGGAGCCACGAAGTGGGGAATATGCCTGCCAACAGTTCCCAGGAGCAGACTGTGTGGGCAGCCCAGAGGAGAAGAGATCTCCACAGCCCTCAGAAGGCCGAGTAGCACAGTGGTGGAGATGCTGGGTAAGGCTGAGGAGGGATCTGGAGGTGGCTTCACAGGATAAATGGGAAGAGGGAGAACAGATTAGAGACAGGGACTGTCCCCCAAATTGGTCACCTCTAAACGACAGCTGTCCTCCCACTGCCCCCGAGACCCGGAGTGTGGATCTGGAGCCAGTTGGGAACACAGATAAGAACCGCCACAGCCGCCAGGAGGGGGTGGCACATGTCTTTAATCCCAGCCCTCGGGAGGCAAAGGCGGGTAGGCAGGCTGATCTGGGAGGCCTGGTCTACAGAGCAAGTTCTAGGACAGCCAGGGCTACACAAAGAAACTGTCTTGAAATAATAAATAAATGAATGAATAAATAAATAAATAAATAATAAGTAAATAAATAAATAAATAAATGCAGACAGACAGACAGACAGACAATGGCCACAGCCCTCCTCCTCACACCATTTTCAAGTCCAACTTGCATGCAGACCTTGTGTGCAAAGGCGCCCAGAACAGCTAATGGAGGAATGGACCCTTCCATGGCTGCACCAGTCCCAACATGGCTGATCTCATCATCAATGAGTGGGCCCTTCGCTGGAGCAGAAGACTCTCCTCCAGGGTTAGTGGAGTCCCTGGCCAAGTGGACCCCGAATCTATGCATCCTAGGAAATACTTCTTCAATCCTCCTCATCCCCTATGGGAGTTGAGAGAATCTTGGAGCGCAGGTCTCAGACACTGGATTTCCAATCAATGTAGCAAATGAATTTCCGTCACCTGCCTTCTTAAATACCACCTTTTAGGGCTCTTCTCTCTCAGCTGAGTTTTACCCCACCCTGACTTGGTAGCCAGCACAGCTGAATGGCTGAAAGTCACAGGACTTGGATTGACCCGGACCACGTAGCACAGGTAGAAAAGTGAAGCTAAGCAGCATTTGGTAGAGGACTCTGATCACCCTGCACGTGGCTGCAAGTTTCTAGAACAAAGGGCAAGCCCTAGGCAGCATTTCTCACTTGACTTTTTTTTTTAAAATGGGATTTCCCCCCCTTTGGAGTCTTTCTTAATCTTGACACCATTACTTTGTAAAGATCTAAGCCTCTCCACATCTTTATCACGTTCATCCTGGATAACCCCCCCCACACACACACACCACTCTGGATGCGTGGTCTGGGTTGTTGTGAGCTGTTTGCTTAGGGGAGACCAGAAGTCATAACACCTTGTAAGGAAAGGCAGACTCCAGCTTCCTGAACCAGGCTCCTCTCAGGCTCCAAAGTCACGCCTCAAGCTGCTGGCTCTCTGGTTCTACCATCTATAAATGGAATGCGGCAGGGTTGGACAGAGATAGGTGCTAGCAGCTGCCAGATTAAAAGCACATCCGGTCCCACAGTTCCAGCAGCTTAGGGGCACCAACCAGACAAAGTATCACGTTGCCTTCAGCAGGGACAGTGTCCCACTAGACAGCCGGGAAGATGTTCCTCCTTGCCTGGTAGAAAGGGTGTGCTCAGTCCCAAGTGTCACACGTCACTCAGCTCCTCTCGGAGACACACCAGCACTAATATTCAGGACACTGAAAGTTATCTTTGAATAAGAACTTGAATACCAGAAAACAGAACACACAGAACGCACAGGGGATTTAGAGGTCTTAGGGCAATCTCTCTAGCTACTTGTACAGACCGGCCACGGTCAGAAAGGGCATAAATCAACAGAAACGCACCCAGGTCCCTGCAGATGTGAGGACTATTTAAAGCTGGCACACCATATGTGAGTGAAAGGGGAAAATGCTGGCTATTGTTTCTGACTTGCACATAAAAAAAATAATGATTACTCAAATTTATATGAAGATCTAAGAACAAAACTCATCTGTCCTAAAACAAAGAATATTTTGTCCTCCACATGTTCCAAGAAACATCTTGTCCAAGGAAGTACTTTTAAGCCGGTACACGTCCAGCCAAGAAGAGCCGCTTTGAAGGGAACTTAGAGATATCTCACCACCGGTCGCCCCCACCATCCAACCCCACCTCCTCTGCAGAGGAGTCGTGAATGGCTGGGTCTGAGCAACCTACAAGGTAAGTCTTTCTGTCTAAGGTAACATGGCCCCTCTTGCAGGCAACACATTCTATACAAGCCCATCTTTTGTCACAATTCCAGTCAAGCTGGGCGTTTTAAAAATCTCTTTAATCCACCAGCAGGCCAGCTAAGGGGAGAGAGCCAACTTGGGAACAAGGTTCCCAGTAAAGTTCTATTAGTTTATCAAAACAGGAAATATAAGCCATTTCCGCACATGCAGCTTTAGAAATTAAGGAAATAATTCCAACATGGTATTAGCAAGACAAGGTATATGGAAAGGAAACGCAAATCGTGGCGGCGCACACAGTGGGCGGCCTGGAGGTCCAGCCCGGCTCTCTGCCTTTGTTTAACATCGTCTGGGTCGAGTGCAGCCACTCTGAAGCATCCTGAAACCATTGCCAGCTCGGGAGCAAGGCAGATGCTGACAGAAATGCGTTCTCCGCTCACCCGGGGGACCGACAGCCTGGAAGGATGGCTCGCCACCAATTCCCGGGTGGTGTGGCCACTGTTGGCCTTGTGCATTCATGGATGGGAGGTCTCAAGGGGAAGGGAGAGGTCAGGCTGTTCTGAAGAACGAGAGAGGCAGGAGGATGGAGCGCTACAGAGTTTCTAGGAGGACGGCCATGGCCACAGGGGCGCACCTGTGCTGGCCCAGGTGCGCACCTGTGGAGCAACACACCTGTTCCTATCCTTGTCCCCATGGCAACGTATCTGTAAGCCTCATCTGAGTCCTGGGGAACAACATGCATTCTGGGAGGTAGAGGCAGGAATGTCAGGAATTTAGGGCCAGCTTCAGCTACACAGCCACCAAGGCAACTCCAGGCTGATGCTTTCCAAACCTGATTTGCTTTTGACAAGGCAACATGAGATGCCATTGCTGGTGGTGGGGGTGTTGCTGAGAGCAGGAACCTGACATGGGAGAGGAGCCTTCCAGAACGGCTCCCAAGTTACATCATTGATTCTAATGGCTAGCAAGGGCTAGCTGGAAGGCTGGTGGGCTGGTGGACCTGAGCATGAGGAATGGCAGACACACACACTGGGTAGGGCTGCTGAGACTGAGTGACATGGAAAAGGACAGTCTTTGTGGAGAACGCCCTAACCTTGCTGAACTCCAAGCTGAGGCCAGCCACTCACCCTCCCACAGGAGCTGAGGACTGACTGAAGGCTTCTTAGAGACTCTTAGCTGTCCAAGTCCAGGGTCATTAACATCAGACAGACAGCCTAGCTTACGGGCCTGGGGCTGCAGACGCAGGAATGAGAGCTGAGCCCCAGCCAAGGATGTGAGAGCCAGACACTGCCTCAGAAAACACCTAGCCTAGGGCTAGAGATGATCTCAGGTGTGGTGGGCGGGACTGCAGGTGGAGACAAGCGGGCTTTGGGCATAGGGAGGAGAGGGGAACTTGGCATTTCCTGTCACACATGCTTATCCTGCCTTGGGCTGCTTCCTGTTTATGCTTTCCCTTATGGAGGCAAAACCCACCTGAGTGTGTCTCCTCTCTAACAGGTAGGAAGGCGCATTGCCCTGCTGCTGTGGGCAGGGATAAGCCCATGCAGGCGCTGATGCCTGACAAGCTGCCTCTAGCCTCCTTCCTGTCCAGAAGCACTCCTCCCCTTGCTTAGGAGAGCAGCTGGGTCACTACAAGGCGGCGGTGAGGCTCCTTTGCTGTGTGGCTCCATTAAGTGCCGGGTGAGGGATTTGGAGATCTTCATCTCGAGTCATCTCATCCAGAAGGTTGGAACTTAAGCAGCAGAGCCAGACAGTGGACCTGGGGAGAGGCTGCTGGGAGGAGTCAGGAGCCAAAGCTGGTGACCAAACAGGTGTGGCCAGCTGCAGTGGAACTATTGTAGAATATCATTTTAAGGTGTGTTACTTTTGTTTATGTTGCATTTGCTTAACCCTGTGAAGCTGTGTTACTGTGCCTGTCTAAAACACCTGATGGTCTAATAAAGAGCTGAACGGCCAATAGCAAGGCAGGAGAAAGGATAGGTGGGGCTGGGAGGCAGAGAGAATACATAGAAGGAGAAATATGAGAGGAGAAAGAAGTAGCTAGAGAAGGAGGAGGACATCAGGGGCCAGCCACTCAGCTACACAGCCAGCCACTGAGTAAGAAATAATGAAAGGTATACAGAGATAGAGAAATGTAAAAGCCCAAAGGCAAAAGCTAGAAGGGAAAAGTTAAAAAAAAAAAAAAAAGCTGGCAAGAAACAAGCCAAGCCAAGGCCAGGCATTTATAATTAAGAGTAAGACTTCATGTGTGATTTATTTGGGAGCTGGCGGGCCCTCCCAAAAGAGTAAAAAATATGGAATGGAGCAAAGAGCGAGCACAGAGCCTGGAAAATGGCAGAAATGCAGGCGGCCCAAGGGGACACTCTGACTGCAGTATGAAATGCCTGCATTTATTTCCATACCATCTATTTTCTTTTGATTTGATTTTTGTTATCTTTAATTACCACGGATTCATGAGTGTATGTGTGGGAGTGTGTGCCCATGGGTACAGGTATCCATGGAGGTCAGAGGACTCCCTGGACCTGGAGTTGCAGGCAGTTGTGAACTGCCAAACATGGGTGCTGGGCACTCAGGTCTTCGCTCAGAACAGTACGCACTCAATTGCTGAGCCTTCTCTCCAACCCATCATCACATCCAGTATCTGAATGCTGTTGTCCATTGACTTCCTTTTTTTGTTTGTTTTCTTGGTTTGTTCTGTTTTGAGACAGGGTCTCACTATGTAACCTTAGCTGGTCTGGGGCTCCCTGTGTAGCCCAGACCGGCCTCGGACTCACAGAAATCTGCCTGCCTCTGCCCCCGAGTGCAGGAATTAAAGGTGTGCTCTACCATGCCTAGCGCTGGTTATTTATTTTTATGCTTTTTAATGATGTTTGTGTGGGGTATGTGCATGCAACTGTAGGTGCCTACGGAGGCCAGGGCTGTCAGATCTCCTGGTCCTGAACTTACAAGTGGTTGTGAACTGCACAGTGTGGGTGATGGGAACAGAACCAAGGTCCTCTGCAAGGGCAGCAAGTGCTCTTAGCTGCTGAATCATCTCCCCAGCCCACCCTTAGATTTCTAATTCCTGCTGACTTCCTAAAATCCGTCTTGTTACCTGCCCCTTATACTTGCTATGGCAACATGGTCGATTGCTTAGGCAACTAAAGATTTATTTTCATTGCATTGTGGGTAAATGTGTGACTCGGTGGCCAAACTCCAACCTGAGCAAGGGGACGGGGCTGGGTGGTGGTATCATGTTTACCTGCCTCCAAGGGCTAACTTGAGCTGAAAAGTCTCATCAGGCAAGACTGTGTCCTTTGGTCCTGCTGGAAGGAAATCCCACTGCACCCTCCTTTTAACCCCTTACCCCAAACCTGCTGTTCTCAGGAGCATGGCTAGGCAGGCAGAGTTCCTGCTGCTGTCCTCAGCACACCGGGGAGGCAGGTCTAACCACTGGTCCCAAGGTCCCTCTTGCTGATGATGTCACACAGCTGGTACTATTCTGAAATCTTCCATACACACCAGGCACCCTGGGGGCGCTGTTGTATGCATGTATAGCCAAAAACGACAGGATCAGATACCAGTCCCTCCTATCTGAAGCCATTTTACTGATTTCTAGAAGTTTTTATGTCGGGTCTGTCAATGGACCAAGTTTTGAAAGGCCACCTCCTTCTGTCCCCTCCATCTCTTAGACTGGTACCGTTCACATCTTCCCTATCGCCACATCTGGCTGGTGAGTACTTCTGGTAAGTACTTTAATTTGGAGTCACCTCACACACTGCTCCCAAGACAAAGCCTGCTCCATGTTTACCCACTCAGATCCTTGCACGCTTATTGGTCTCCGGGCTGCCCTTACCTCTCCTATCACCTACCACCTTGGCTCTGCACTTCCTCCACTTTCAACGTCTCCTTCCTTTCTCAGCTCCAACTGAGCACTTCTTGAAATATTTTCCCACAGTGATGGAATGTCAAGGGTTTTAAAGGCACCTAGCATGCACACCCCCGACTCTGCGTCTTCCCCAAAGGACGTGTACACGCTGTTCCCGTCCCCAGCCTGGAATGTCCTTCGCACCCCACCACCGTGTGCAGTCAAGACTCCGTCGGAACAGCCACTCATGCTGGGGAAAAGGAAATCAGCACACTGGCTTCACTTTCCATCCCTACCCGTCCTTTTTAGGCGCCGGGATTTCTGCTACAACACACCACATGACTGTATCTGAAAGCTATTCACGTTTCTACTGCACACAGCAAAACCCGCCAGGCACATGGGGAAAAGTGCTGGGCAGAGCATGCTCCTACCCTCTGACTTCGTAACTAGGGCTCTAATAAAATTAACCCAATTAAAGTAATAGCAGAGCTTAAAAGACACGGTAACCTCCCAATAATAAGTTAAAAATAGCACTCTGTTAAGAAAAGCACAGGCATCGTGTAAGAGAAGGGGCGTGAGGAAGGTGGTGACTGGAACATAGAAGAGAACAAAGCTAATATTCCCAGCACCTCTGGGAGGGCCTGCAGAAGACCCTCTGAGACAGTGGTCGTCCGGGCCAAGGCAAGAGAAAGAACACCAGGACCTGACATCACATGTACCTACATGTGTCACATCCAACTTCAGCTCCCGTGAATCTGCCTTCATGTGGGCCAGACCGAACAGAAGACACCACACATGAACTGATGCTACCTACTGACTGCCCGTCAGCAAGGATGAAGTAGAGAGAGACGCTCTCTAACAAAGCAGACAGCCCGTGATGTAATTTGCCACACACTCGCTGGGTAGGTGTGGAGAAGGAAACTGGCCCCCATGATACATGCCCGGTTCAGGCTGTGGACAGTGGTCATGTTGTAGCCTGAGGCATGCTTGGTCTGCCTCAGTGTTGAGACTAGTCAGGATCGTGCAGCCTTCATCCCAGAGGCTCGAGATGTAATTACAGGTAGAAGATGTCTCAGGAGTGTCACATATTAGATCCAGAATAAATGTTCTTAAATATTTGTTATCCTGAACATGGGCTGTTCAGCCAGAGAGACACAGTCTACCAAGACACCATTTAATGGAGGCATTACCTCACAGCCTACCTACACTAAATTCTAATTATTTATACGGCATGTCAGTTCTTAGTGTTCTCTGGCCAGGAGTAAAAATGTGCATGTTGGTGTTGGCATATAGGTCTGAAGTGAATACTTCACATTGCTCATAAAAGAGAAGTGGACCCATCCTTGAAGCTGTTTTCTCCCTGAGAAATATGCCTACCTGATGAGCTTGGTTTACTACCCTCTGGCCATACATTTTGCGAAAGATCTGAGAAGAGGAGAACGGGAGAGACTGAGCAACGCTCCGCACAGTACAATAACATTTCTGTTCCGTGCACCGGAGACTGGTCCAGGCACGGAGTGCCTTGGTTTGTATTGGCATGTAAGGAATGGTAGAGGCCCTGCCTGGGCAGGCTGCGCTTTTGATATGCGTAGCTTCACCTTGCAAACCCTGTCCATGTCACGAGGGGGGGGGGGCCTGGGGCCGGTGGAACTCTGACACGAGAGCGGAGCTGTTGAAAGCACCTGCTTGCTTGCCTGGCTCCTGAGCTGTGGTTTCTGCCTTTTCTCCTGTGTATGCCTGGCCAAGGTCACCAGCCCTGGTGGTGTTTGGAAGGGCATGCGTATGACTTCACACATGAGTAATGACTCAGGATTCCTTTGGTGTGACCTCATACTCCTTAGCAGTCAGCTCGCGAAGCTGGAAGGCCTGTGGTTAGTCTACTCTGAACTGGAGGAGGGTGGGTCTGTTGGTCAGGGCGAGAGTGCCCATCAGACATGCCCAGTGTGTGCGGCGTGCTACCGCTGCTGCAGGAATTGTCCACCCAGACACCCACTGATCATTTGTGTGTACCTGTATGTGCAGGTGCACATGCGTGCGTGTTCATGTGCCCGTGGAGGCCAGAGATGGATGGTGAGGTCTTTCTCAGTCCCTCTCTACAAGTTTTGAGACTGGGTCTCTCCCTGCCTTACCAATTCTGCTAGACTGACTGTCTAGGGAGGACCAGGGATTCTCCTGTCTCCCCCTTGCCAGAACTGGGATTACAGGAATTTAGCACTGACTAGGCCATCTCCCCAGCCACCCTCCCAACAGTCACCTTTGATTCCTGTTCTCTTTGCCCCCTCACCTCCTTGTAGAGGGCTTGGCTTATTTTAATGTTCACTGGATGCACCCTGAGATCCCAATGTTATCCATACACCGAGTTGGCCCTGCTGGCTTAGGCCAAGCTTTGTCTGCTGACCCTGCTGATGAGGCTTGTTCAGAGTCGAAATGCACGTTCTCAGGAATGAGCCTGTGTTGAGAAGGTCTGCACCGGGGCTGCGGAACTTCAGGAGCTATTTCTGTCTACTCTCCTGAACTGGTTCATGGACACAGGAGACTTTCCCCAAGTCCTCAAAGAGGGGCCCTGCATCCAGATGGGGCCTCCAGGGCCACCAGCTGCCTGGTGTCTTTGCCCCGCCTGGGGTGTCCAGTTGGTCCATCTCACAGCAAGGAATACGGTCTGCTGTGAGTCAGGCCACACTTGGAGGAAGGTATGCCAGCCCAATGGCCCTGCAAGAAATACCCGCTGTCCTCCAGTCTCCTCATCTGCAGGGCACATAGAATCTAACATCTTGCTATGAGCCTGGAAAGAGAAGAACCCACCAGAGTGTCTGGGCAGGGCTAGCTGAGGCGGGAGGCCTCCATGTTCAAGCCTTGATCTTGGTTTATTCCCACTCACTCAGGGGTGAGGCCACTCCATTCCTTGCCCAGAGCTCAGAGCAGGTGACATTTCCATTATCCAGAGAGCTTACTGTTTATGGAGACCGGGGGATGATTTAATTCTTCATCCGATGGCCTACATCTAACACTCACGAGTCTATACATAGCTACTGGAATTACCATGAGAAAGGTAGTATCTTCATCCCAAGTTCTCCTTACTGCTGTTTTCTCTGAGGTAAGATTTTGAGAAACATTTAGCATGTTGATTTATCCCTAATAAATAGGCCTCTTGGTTTTTCCTTTAAGAAAAGGGAGCTGGCTCAGGCATGGTTTGTGTGGCTTAATTGCTGAACCTGTCCCTAAGGTCAACTAAAAAAGCCAGGGTCTTTGGGGACCCAAGCCAACACCCCTATTTTCTATGTATTGCTATGAGCCCACGCTAAAAATTCCTGAATACTGAGCAGTTCTCTGGATGTATCCAAAGTACCCTTATCAAACACAAACAACTAACATGCTGGGTCTATAAACATCCAAGAGTGGGCTTCCTCAAATACTCTAAGTGATATCATCTGGCCCTTCTTTCATATCCGTTTTTATTATGTTCCTGTCCTTTCAAAACAGACTCTGTACCACAGTCCCACAAAAGCCAGGAAATGTCACCCCTGGCAGCCGCAGACCTGGGAGCAAGAGGAAACTGATAAACTTCAAACACCTCCAGCTCGGGAGGGAGGAGCCGGGCTCTCAGAGCAGTTTGGTCTGGTGCCCTCCTACCAAGCTGCCATCCCTTCAAAGCCGGAATTCTTGCTTTCCCACTGGAAACCACCACCAGTTACCCCCACTCCCAATGTCTTCTCCCGAAGAACATCCCCAAATGTCCGAGAGCCAGGCAGCCCAAGTCACAAGGTCCCTGGCATTGTTCCAGGGGGAACATTCACACTCCACCTGAACCAGACACTCAGCCACACAGAACAAGCATCACGGGAGGCCATCGAGACAGACAGACACCGGCACAGGGGACATGGTGACTCTGACCCTATTGTCTGGATGAACTTCTTGCTTTACTGATGCCAGTCACGTGTCCAGTTCCTTCTATATGGCGGGTATTGCTCGTGGATCCAAGGTGGTATTCTTTGGGCTTGAGTTGTCACATTCTAGCCAAGAAGCCCAGCACAGAGACTTCTGGACTGTGGTGACACCATGTCACAAAGCAGAAGACACGGTGCTTTTAGGGGAGTTGGTGTGGAAGGCACAGATGGAGGAGAGTCCGTTTGGTTATGTCTGGGGGATTCTCCTCACAGCTGTAGTGTGAGTCTGTGGCTTGGACCCAGTCTGCGCTGGGTTCTGCCTTCTAGGCAGTGACATCACTGTTCCTCCTGTGAGCAGGTCCAGCAGTAGGTCTCGCCTGCCTCCTTCCTGACCTTGACCTTGCCATGATTCAGCACTTCCTCTCACCCAAATCTCCACCCAGGGAGGAAGCCACTGCCAGGAACTGCAGCTCCCTCACATACCATAAATGTCCAGGCTGGGTGAGCCTGCCTGACCTCTGCACGTATGCTTAGGTCTTTCCCTTAATGGACAATTTTCCTTTGCTCGGGAGCAACCCCCAGGCAGATGAAAGGCCAAGGTCCTTAGAAGTCTGTGCCAACGGTGCCCCTGAGATCACACAGTAGATAACCCAGGGAGACCAGAGGACCAGGGAGGTCAGAGGATGTGCGTGGGGTACATGCTGGAGGGGCTTTTCGGTGACTTAACAGTCCAGGCTACAGGGAGACGCCCCCTGGCCCCCAAGAACTTCTTCAGTTTTCTTCATCCCTTTCCAACTAGTTGTGACAAAGCATCCGGAGACTTACAGAAGACCTCTCTTCTGGTGGAATTGTCCTGAGGACTGGACTGGTTCCTGGGGTCACGGGGGTGAGGAACCCTTAGGATGATGCCACTCAAGGGACCAGAACCCTGGGTTGCAGAAGGATGTCAGGGTGGGCTAGGGGACAAACCCACCCCTTCCTTTCTTTCGAGGAGTCACAGCATGTAATCCTGGCTTTTTATACTCCCAGTGCTCTCAAGGCTCCTGACCCCTTCTCATTCAGTTTCTTTACATCTTCAGAAGGAGATGTCTTTGAAAGACTGTAGTCGACTTACAAGGATGGTTGCTGGTTTGGAGGCAGCCACACTGAATTGTATCCATAGCCTGGGCTGCCTGTGACATTTGTTGACCACTGGACTAGAGGTCTTTACACTCGGGAGTCATGAAACTGTCTTACCACCAACCTCTCCCATCCCTCCCAGGACCCAGCCATGCTTACGGCGTCATGTAGGCCAAGACAAACCTAATCACTGTACATAGTATGACTGCTTGATAGGAGTTTGGGGAAACACTTGGAAACCTCACACATTACTGGTATGCACCAACTCATCCTAGTCACTGTTCAGTCTCTGAAGAGCTATGGATAATCTGTCCTTGGGTAGGAGGCCCCCAGACACCTTCCTGACTTCTCCTTCCACCAAACCTGATAAAGCGCCATTACGGTCCAGGCTCCGTCTAAACCATACGGTTCAGGCCCCAGCACTCAAGTTTAAAATCAATTTGGGAACTGGTAAAGATGACTAACATGCCACACCCCATGTTGGTACAAGATCTCACTAGATAGTCCAGCCAGACTCTCCTCAAACTTGTAACTCTCCTGCCTCAGCCTCCTGAGTGCTGGGATTGCCAGTTCTTTCTTAGTGAAGCTTGATCTTGGGATCTTCTTTCATTGTCTGTGTCTTAGGCCAACATGATAAAGGCAGAGGCTGATGCACAGCCACCTAGACCAGTGGTTCTCAGCCCGTGGGTCGTGACCCCTTTGCAGTTGAATGAACCTTTCACAGGGGTCGCATATCAGATATCCTGCATATCAGATCCTTACACTATGATTCATAACAGTAGCACAATTACAGTTATGAAGTAGCTACGAAAATAGTTTCATGGTTGGGGGCTCCACACCATGAGGAACTGTGTTCAAGGGTCTCAGCCTTAGGGAGGTTGAGAACCACTGACCTAGACTATCTGATGGGAAGCAGCAGCAGCGGCAAAGATGTGTGAGCCCTGCCGGGCTTCGGAGGCACAGAAAGGCTACCTGCTATAGACAAGTGTTTTCTCACTGAGTGCCAAGTGTTTAAAACCCTTTTTTCTCCAGCAGGAAAACTTACAGTGATTGCCTTGTGATGTCTCTCCTCCTATACCCTCTTTTTAGTGATTGGATTTGGTCGTCTTGAGTAAGCAATGATATTCTGCGTTAAAAAAACAACTCTCACTTTTTTTTTCTACTCAGAAACAAAACAGCTGAACTTCCTCTGAGCTCCATCTCAGGCTCATCTCTGCAAGGTGGTACCCTGAAGAGGTGTTGCTAAGCAGCCAGCCCCTCATCTCCACCGATGGAAGTAATGGCTGCTGATGGCCTGGTCCACAGAAGTAAAGGCAGATTTAGATCTGCCAACTACTGGCCGCCAATTTCTCCCCCAGTGTACCGTTTCATTCCTTTTATGGGGCATACAGCTCTCCCAGAAACTGTCGTGCGGTTTCAAGACCAGAACAAAGCCCCAAACAAAAGCCTGGCCTCTTATTCAGCACGTCCTACAGGCTAGCAGCCAGGACCTGGGGCTGGGGAGGCCAAACAGGATGGGGATGCAGGAGATCATGTCTTCAGGGCACAGAAAACAAGGCACCCTTGCAAAACCGAGGCTCACAAGTCAGGAAAACAATGTGTCATGGTTTGGGTCTGAGAAAGCCCTCTCAGGCTCACGTGTGGAATGCCTGGTCCCCATCTGGTGGCACTGTTGTGGGAGGCTGTGAAACCTTTACAATAGGAGCCCTACCTGGGGAAAGCAGATCACCAAGAGCAGGCTTTGGAAGGATGGAGGCTGGCTTCCACTTCCTGTTCTCTATGATGTGAACAGGTTCCCTCTCCTGCTCTGGCTGCTGTGAACTGACCTGGACCAGGTCTTCCTGCCCAGGTACTGTGCTCAGTGGTACAAAAGGAACTAACACACACTTCCTCCTCAGCTTCAGGAAGGGCTGCCCTGCACGATCCCCAATCTCACACGTTTGACCTCTGATGTGCCCACTTCAGCTTCCGCCAGAGGCTGGGCTTGGAGCATGTGCTGGCTGGACTCACACCAGCTCCCTTCTTGTCCTAATGGAACAACCTGGTTCAGCAGCTCCTGGCAGCCCTGTTACTCTTTGGAAAATCACTTTTGTTTTATCCGCTCTCTTCTCGTCATTAGTTTCCCGTGGCATTTTGCTCTTTTTGCAGTTCATGGTGGACAAGCCTTACGGCACTGTCCTCTGATGGGCTTAGCTGAATACTCCTTCACTTAAAATTATGGAAGATTTTTGTGTGTCCAAGTATCTGAGCCAACTATGGACATGTTTACAGAATGTAAAACACATAAAAAGCTGCCTCAGCAAGGACTCATGACGTTTGTTTAAAAATTAGTCCAGGACAATTCAGTAGCAAATACCTACACAGAGATAGATGGCCCATTTGGAAGAGTTTCTTGTGGTTCTAGAGGCACAAAAGAACAGTAGCTCCAGGTCTTTGCCACCATGATGCTTCTTTAGAAGCATGTCCTTTGATGGTCACATCTAATTGCCAAGACATCAGTAAAGCGCTGATGCTGGAAATGAACTTGGGACCCGTCTTTGGTATGTGCTCCCACACTGAATCCCAGCCCTAACACTCGAATCTTGACAGACGAATGCTTGCTTTTTCCTAAGCTGCTCTGAAAACTGATAGGGACACCCTGTGTCCCCAGAGAACACATTGCAGGGCCTCCCTGAAATATCCACACATGACTACTGCTCACAGGTGCACATCAGATCTTCTGTTATAACCGGCAGGGGAGCCAAGGGATGCATGCAGAGGCCACATCATTGCCGAGTGTGAAATCCTGCTCGCTAGTCCACCATTTACAGCGGGAGATAATCCTCCTCTGCTCAAGGCTTCAGATAGCACTGACACTGAGAAGTTGAGGTCCCAGAACCAGGCAGTCTTGGGGTGAGTCCCGAGACTCTCAGAAGGATACCCCCTTCCTCCCCATGCTCCTCTAGGAACCCTGGATGCAGACAGGAGAACACTCATCTTCTCCAGGACACATAACAGCTGCAGGTTTTCTCGTCGGTGTGACATAGCACACTCCATGGGTATAATCAGGGGGTGACTTGGCTGGTGGTCACTGGGGTCAGAAACAAAGGCAGCAGAAGCCAGCCCAAGCTGGCACCAATAGCTCCAATGAGTACAGCCACTGGGCCAGCCTCCACGGCCACTCTCCAAAGTGCAATCTGCTTTAAGGACCCCATAAAAACTTGCTTGTTCAACTTCATTTTGATATTCACTTCCCACTTTTTTTATTCATCTTTTGCATGAATAGCACCATTATACTCAGCCCCCCTGAGCACGGCATCATTATGGCTCCCTACATGCTCATGAAGGGTTGGCTATGCCCGAGACACACAATCAAACATATTATCAGAGAGTCATTAGAATATTTTCCAGGAAAAGAGGAAACGGTCAACTCTCAATTCTCAGCATCAATGTTCCAGAGTAGTGGAGAAAATAATTCAGAATGGCCTGGAGGAAAAAAAAGTTAATTAAAAAAACAGCCCAAACTGTCTGGGAGCATACACAGATGCAAGCAGCTGTAGGCTGAAAGGAAGAGACACAGCCCAGTGACCATCTGGGGGCAAGAGTGAGAGTAGAATTGCCACCAGAAGAATAAAGAGCCCAGCATAAGTGGGCAGACAGCTAGGCTTGCATGATAACCTTTGAATTTGTTTGCCAAAGCTACCCCTTTCCCACCCTTACTTCCCATACGTGGTCTAAAGACGGTGAGTTAGTACTCGCCAATGAAGTACTAACCCAGAAGAAAGGTGTGTACAGTAATGTAGACTTGACACCCAGCCCCGGGGAAACAGAGGCAGGAGAGTCACAAGTCCAAAGCCGGTCCAGCCAACACAGTGAAATCATCTCTCAAAAGAGAAATACAAATTCCTTCCTAGTTGTTTTTTTTTTCTTCAAGGGTACATGTCACCCCCTTGGAGGTGTATGCCAAAGTCCTGGTGACGGCCATGGGGGTAAACAGGACAGAACCAAGAACTCATCTATCGACTTGAGGCACCAGAGAACTTAACAGTGCCACAAAGAGAACTCTAGTGGCTTGCATTTGAGAATGGGCAGGTGGCTGCTCCCTGTGGGGCTGGTCTGATGTGAGCAGAGGACACTCGGTCACTGGTCGCTGGTCTTCCTATTACACCTTTTTCTATAGAGCTGAGATGATGCTCTGTAAAATGTCTCACTCTTATTTCAATCCTCCTGCAACCAAAGCTTTTCATTAGCCATCCTCTCACAAATGATGCCTGCCTGACATTTATGGTAGGGATGCTTTGGGATTTTCTCAGCCATGCTCACAGGATTCCATAAGAGTGTCCTGTCCAGGCTCCCTAGATTACACATCTACCGAGCAAGGGAATGAGTTTGTTTAGCTGGTAAGCATCTCAAAGGCACGTTGTGGATGTCATGGTGGATAAAGAGGAAACAGAAGTCTTCTCCACTTGAGAATGGAAGCTGCTTTCAGATGTGGACATCGCCATGCATCTGCCCTCTTGTGCTGATCTCTGTTGTGTGGTCCAGGAGAAAGGCTTTGGAGCAGAGTCCTTGGCATGCAATTCTAGTACCTTCTGATATGTGCGCAGTAGCAACACTCAGAGACAACCAAACTCAGCAGGGCCTGCGTGACGGACAAGCCAGTCACAGCGGCAGCAGCTGCTTCAAGATCCCCGCCCCCCTCAGAATTTCACATTTGAGCCTCAGAGCTCCTGATTGGCTTCCAAGGAGAGGCACGTTAGCGCTCAGCCATGGTGTGTGCTACCCAGCTCCACAGAGGCCAACTGCACGTATGTCTCCAGCATCATCCTAGGGCTCTGAGCTCAGGCATTTACTCACGCTGCAGATAATAAGTGAAAACAGAGTCGCTTCAGTCTCCGAGTTCTTAGAAGGCATCAGTCATAGCTTTCTCCTCACCCGTCTAGGACCTCAAGTCCACCCCACATCCAGCCATGCAAATTCACTTATTCCTCGCTGTGTCGCCAGACACTGCAATGGTGGAGGAAACATGGGAGACAGGCAGCTTGAGTGATACCTGGCACCACCAACTTAACTTTCTGGGCCTGGTTTCCTGGTCAGCTGAATGAGGACAGTGTCCCTACTTCCTATGGCCGCAGGGAAGGTAACTTGAGGTCATGTGCCTGAATCACCTAGTCCAGGGCCTCCGTCTTGATAAGAACTCATCTTGGAACAGAACAATGTAATTATTTATAGTCAGAGCTACGCAAAGAAGCAGCTGTGACTCTCTGGAAGGCCACAACCCAGGCACAGAACACGGCAAAGGCATTCTGGCCTACCGTGCTCAGGAGCCCATAGGGATCATGTAGTGTGGGGGTGGTGAGACAAGACCCCAGGCTGTGGACCACCCCTCCCCAGGACTCCCCAGGGAGCCTGGTGCTGTTAGACAGACTTATTGGTCTGGCCCTCCAGTCAGGAAGTCTTTGAAGAAGAATAGGTGCTACAGGAAGCCACCCCTGTGGAGGGACTGGAGAAGGTGTGGGAATCTGTAGGCACCAGATCAAGAGCAGAGGCTCAACAGGGTGGTGAGTCACTGCATACTGCCCACCTGTGGAAGACTCAGGTGCTGTGGGGTGGTCTGTATGTCAAATTGCTCTGATTGGTCAATAAATAAAACACTGATTGGCCAGTGGCTAGGCAGGAAGTATAGGTGGGACTAACAGAGAGGAGAAAAGAAAGAACAGGAAGGCAGAAGGAGACACTGCCAGCCACCGCCATGACAAGCAGCATGTGAAGATGCCAGTAAGCCATGAGTCATGTGGCAAGGTATAGATTTATGGAAGTGGATTAATTTAAGATATAAGAACAGTTAGCAAGAAGCCTGCCACGGCCATACAGTTTGTAAGCAATATAAGTCTCTGTGCTTACTTGGTTGGGTCTGAGCGGCTGTGGGACTTGCAGGTGACAAAGATTTGTCCTGACTGTGGGCCAGGCAGGAAAACTCTAGCTACACTCAGGACTTGGCATGGCTGGATATGGGGTGGACATGAGGTCCTAGACGGACAAGGAGAAAGCTATGAAGCCTTCCGAGAACTCGGAGACTGAAGCGACTCTGTTTTCACTAACTAGAAGCTGGTTCTGTGAAACACATTTCTTGCCTAGTGGCAAGGCCAGTTAAGGTGAAAGAAGGATAGGCAGGTAGGGAGGTGCCCACAAGTGGCATCTACAGTTAGGACAGTCCCAAGGTCAGAGTCAGGGTGACCTGGGACCCAGTCATCCCACCTGGACCTACCCATTCCAGAAGCAAGCCCTGCAAGTCCTCAGTAGGCTATGATGCCTCCCACATTCACTTCTTACTCGGAGCTCTGACCTATGCAACCACCATTGGAATAGAACTTGTAGAAATATCACTGTGTGTTTAGGTGAAGACCTCCAACTGAGCTTGGCAGTGGGCACCACTGTTCCCAAAAGTCAGCAACACTCTCGAGACTACTGTTGACGTCAGAAATATGATATAAACCAATTACTCAGAAAACCAGCTAAGACTGGAAAGATTCCCTGGTGACCTTTCAAAATCAAACTCTCAAGGCCAGCAGGTTGTAGCATGAACAAAGAAAGTGATTATCCTGTGCAAAGTTTATGCTAAAAACTCCATGAGTCCATATCTTAGGAGCTCATTTCTTGCCTTCTGTAAATCATGCTCACATTGAGGAAGACCCCAAGAAGACACAATGAGTGTTGAAGTTGATGAGGACAAAAGAGAAGAACATGCTCTGTTAGAAAGTGTCCTGAGAAGGGAGATGTCACATTCTTCATAGCAGCATGAAACATTGGCTTATGCTGGTGTCAATAGGTCCCTAGTGTGTCTCTCTGTATTTAAATCTCTGACCTGACCTTAGAGACAGACAGACTTAGAACACTGTTTCCAAAGCCACTTTCTACTTGAGAGGCCAGAAAGCCTCGGCTCTGAAAAGATTTTAATGCTCTCGCCCATGCCTACTGGAGAAGTCTGTGTAGTGTGCCCACGTTTGATAAGTACTTCCTGGTTTAATATGGCTAAGACACTGTAGCCAGTGCAATAAGACAAGAAGTAAAGTCCGTGAACTAAAAAGGAGCCAAGCACAATTTCATATAAAGAAAGCATATCGGAACCTCTGGTTAAAATCTAACAGTGAGTGGGTTGGGAAAAGCAGTAACCGTAGAGAGAGATTCTTGAGTTGAACTAGATCAAAATTGAGGAGTTAGGGTCAGCAAGATGGCTTCACAGTGAAGGCACTAATGACTTGATTTTGATTCCTGGGATCTACATGACGGAAGGGGGGAGAATCAACTCTCGAAAGTTGACCTCTGACCTCCATATGCTCACTGTGCTACCGACGTGGATGTGTGTGTTGCTTTTGGTCATGGTGTTTATCACAGCAACAGAGAGGCAAACTGAACCACCGACCATGGGGCCGTGGGGCTGGGTGAGCTCCCCTGTCTCTCCGGTCATTATAGCAGTCTAAGGGAGGGTGGCCAAGGTGGCTCTGGGTGTGGTCCCAGTCAATCTTCCTGTGGTGGACTAGATCACTACATGGTGAACACACAGGAGATGTCTTTCCAACATTTTCCAACAACGTGGAAATCTCAGATGAGAAAAATGGAAACTTGGTGCAGAAGAGAATCATGGAAGGCTGGAGGTATCTAATCTACCCCCCCCCCACACACACACACAGAGTGTCCCCTCTGCGGTCACAATGAAGCTGCATCTCATGGAGTCGGGGATGTTAGAAACAAGAGCCACCATGCCTGGCTTCTCGATGCTAACAGCTCCCCTTGGCTGTGGTGCGGCATCATCCCGACTCTTTATTGCTATACTTTAGGCTCAGTATGAACCCATCTCTTAAGTTGGAAAAGGCAGAGATCATTCTAGAAGAAAATCACTTCAGTAAATTTCCTTTATTTAAGAAAAAAAAGTCACATGGAAAAGACAATGACAGAGTTGACCCCAAGAGAATCTGGACACACAGGATTTATTTCAACAGCATTTCTCCAGGAGTGATTTCAGGCCGGGGTCAGAAGGATGTTAGCCACACCCAGAAGAATGCCGTGGGGAAGCTCCTAACCCGCCTGCCTGTGGCTTGATTACCAAGCTATTTAGAGAAGAATCAGTCAGCCAAACTAGGTCAAAATCTGCAGCCCAACGGGATACTGGTAGGAAGCCGGCAGGGACCTGCTGGGGCGGAGGAAGCTGCCTGAGCTCAGCTGTAGGTGCGTATGGAAGGCCAAGCCTTCTTAAATGTAGGAAGGGCTTGGGAAGGCACCTGGGCCTCTAGATCAAAGTGGTGGGACTTTGGGGCGGGGGCAGTGATTTCAAAAGGGCAAGTGGATGGAGCTCATGAACCACTTGGGTAAACAAAGCCATGCACTTGGCTTTGAATCACAAGTGGCTCCCAGAAACAGTGGCCTGAGGAGGTTTTGCCCTATTCTCTGAGCTGCCCCATGACTGGGGACAAGCAGCTGGGTGGTTCAATAGACTTCAGGGGGATTTGCCCCAATCGGACTGACACTCTGGCTGGGAAGAACTTGGGCTCTGGACAGTGGCCCACTCCCACCCCCACCTCCCAGCTCATTCCGACCCACCACACACCTACACAATGAAGCCATCCAAGGAAAGTGCCTGGGGACCACAGTATCTTTCCACACTTGCCCTGCAACTTCCCCGGCCTCAAATCGCTGACACATCAGCCGTCTGCTTAGTGCCCGTTATGATGCTGAAAATTCATTTACTTAGCCTGCTTGGGGTGAAGTCATGCAGCTCTAAGAGTGACTTTCAAAATAAAACCAAACCCTACTCCCGGTTCGAGGGGCAGCAGGAAGCCTTAAAATGGTCAGCAGCTAAACTCTGTACCCATCACATCGTATTAGAAAACCGCCCAGCATATCTGAATGTCAGAAAGAGTGGAACACAGAATACATAGTGGTCGCTCAGCTCAAAGCCACATGCATACTGCATCTGTCACATCTGTTTTCAGGACATGGGGCTGGGGGGATGGTCTAATCAGCCAAGTGCCAGCCATGCAAGCATCAGGACCTGAGTTCGGATCCTCAGGACCCTTGTAGAAGTTGGGCACTGTGGTTTATATCAGTAATTCTAGTTCTGGGGGGCGGGGGGGGGCACAGACAGACAGATTCTTATAACTCACTGGCCAGACAGTCTAGTGACAGACTGATGAAAAAATAGGTGGAGACAATAGAAGACCCTCGACAATGAATTATGGGGGACGTGTGTGCGCGTGCGCACACACACACGATTAAAAAGGTGACAAGCTGCCTTCCTAATTCTGTATTTTCTCCACTGACTATGGAGTGGCATGCGTTGTTGAGTGTGCTGAGACGTCAATGGGCATCTTTCCCTTCCTATTAGGGCCATCATAGTACTTACATTCCTCTGTTTCTTCATGGTCATGACTAAAAACACCCAGTGGGGAGGGACTCACAAAAGCACTTCATGCAGTGATAAGTGACCCACAGATAATGTGCTTGGGACAGATACTTCACACAAAATCGGGTCAGGGTCTCAGCACCAGCTCTTTAGAGGCTGGAGGTGGCTGGCATGGCCGATGCTTCTGCCTCCTCTTTCTCGATGCAAAGGGAGGCTGCTCCTGCCTCTGCCTCAGAGTTCATTCTTTGTACAATGTTAACTCAGGGACATGGTGGATATGGGGGGACTTTTCATACTTAGAATTCAGGAGGAGCTGACATGTCTGATGTCAACTGAAACCTAGTCTACCTTTGAAAACATTTGCATTGAAAACGTAATACTCCAGGGACTAAAGAAATAATTTGTTCAACTGTCTGAACTTCACCATTGGTTTACTTCTGTTCTTGTAGTGACTGGATGTCTTATTTTTTGAGCTAGTTATGAAGAGTGGACACATTGCACTAAAATAGAAGAATTTTTATTTTTTTTTATTTTATTTTTTTGCCACAATATGGGGACCTCAAAGAAGCTTGAAGTTCATGGCACATATTCGTTCTACCAAAGTCTATGAGTTTTGGCTAGGGGAGTCTCTGCTCATGGCTTCCAAAACAAAACTCAAGAGTCAGTGAATCATGTAATTTATCCCCCAAATGATCTAATGTAGAAAATGATTTAATTAGAGGAATTACATGAGAACATTCATTTATCAAGCTAACGAGGACTAGGGAGGGTTTGGCATCTCTGTTCTTCCAGGCCCTGGTGTGTGTGCTCGGCATTTCGAGTTCCCAACTTCAAGAAAAGTTTGGGTTTGTCAAACTTTAGTCCCAGTCTGGCTCTAAGATGTTATACCTATGAAGGACTCTTCACAGAGAACATTCTTATTGTCCTTGGTATTGCGCATCAAAGTAGACACAGATTAGCTACTGAGATAACCATGTCAATGGCATCAATTTTCTTGTGAAATCCTAGTGTCTTATTCCCATATTTCATAAAAGAAAGGCATGAAATAGTAGGAAGATGCTTACAGAGACAGATCTCTATGTGCCATACTGAGGTGAAGGAGACCAGCATGGGCTGGTGCTTCTGCAGCAAGAAGCTAGGTTAAAATAATTCCCTAATTTATCCAAGAGGATTAGATAAAACAGAAAAAAGACAGGACCTGAAGGGTTCTGAAAGGAGGAATAAAATTTTAAGGTGTGTGCGTGTGTGTGTGTGTGTGTGTGTGTGTGTGTGTGTGTGTGTGTGTGTTTGCAGTGGGCATGTGTGTTAGGAGAAGGGGCTGTCGACTTGCTGTGCTGAGTATGGAACCCTGAGCTTCATGTGCATTAAGCAGGTGGTCTACTACCCAGCCACAACCTCCAGCTCCTCACGGGTGGATTCTAGGCACTAAGCCATACCCCCTGCCCCCACATCCACTGGTAGATTCTAGACCCTACCATTGATTTTCAACAACTCACCGCTAGCTAAGACATCATGGCATTTACAGGCTCTCCAGGATGGTCCAATCAAATAGACCACACTAGTTGATAACAGTGCTTTGCAGGGCCCTGAGGAGAGGTTTTCCTAAGAGTACTCAGATGAGTTGAGCATGGTGGTGCACACCTTCAATGTGGCACACCTTTAATCTTGGCAGAGACAGAGGCAGAGGCAGGTGGATTTCTGAGTTTGAGGACAGCCTGGTCTATAGAGTGAGTTCTAGGACAGCCAGGGCTATACAGAGAAACCCTGTCTTGAAAAAACAAACAACCACCACAACAAAAAGAATATTCTGGTGAGCTTTGCAGAGAATCAGCTCAAGACTCTCTTATGCTCAGTTGGCTGAGTCCAAGTCACTTTGGTCAAGTCTATACTAGTGAGGTCTTCAGAACTTGATTCTAGCCAATAACTCTAGTCAACACTCAACAGCTATTCAACACATTTACTATGCTTTTAAAGCAAAACTTCAGGAAAGGGGAAATTTCTAGTCTGACTTTTCTAATCTTTCTAATCACGTTGTACACGTGGCTGAGAAACTATGAAGACGTTTATGTTCACAACTTTGCTTGAAGGCAACAGGCAAGTGCTGGGACTCCACTCAGGGCAGGGCTGTAACTGATCACAAGAACAGAATTCTTAGGGTGTGGGTCACAGCAGGAGGCCTCTGGAGAGAGCTGGGGGGTTTTAACGCTTCACTGACACCCACAGTGTAAATTCTTCTCTTAAAACAACACAAGCCAATGACTTCAAACTGGATTTCTTTGTTTTTCATTCCAACACCCCCTTGACCTCTTCACTGTGGGGAGACATGCTCAGAAAAGCCAGCTGGGAGTACAGGAGAGGGTCACCCTCCCTAGCCTTTTCGGAGACAAGGCTTAGATGTGAGTCTGTCTCAAGGATGTGACAATGTTGAAGCTTGATGCCAGGAGGGCTGGCTGGGAGGTGGCCTGGTTCTGTGTGGTCAGTGGTGAGAGGCCGGTGTGTGTGTGTGTGTGTGTGTGTGTGTGTGTGTGTGTGTGTGTGTGTGAACTGTGATGTGTGCTCTCTGGGGCAGGGGCGGGGGTGGGGAGAGAGCGCTGTGTGTGAGAACTGAGGCCAGGGGACATGGAGGGTGGCGAGTCAGTAGAGCGCCAGTTCACCCAGCTCCAGCTTGGTGGCCAGGATGTGTCAGGGCAGGAGCACTGGGGAAGACAGGCCCCAGACTGGCACCGCACCGTTCCAGGGTCCAGGGAGGGGAGTAGGTCAGCAGAGGAGGATGTGGTACGTGTGAAAAGCATTCCAGAGCCGTAGGCAGATACCTCAGACAGAGCCAGCCACAGTCACAAGCCACCCTTTACCCACAACCAAGACCCTTTAGTCGGAGAGGGTCAGGGTGTCTCCAGTCTTGAGATTCAACAATCAAATTGAGTGTTTGTTCTCTGCTGCCACGCAGATCAGAACGAAGATCTGAGATGGTTTTAACAGGCCTGTGGTAGGAGATGGAAGAAGGAGCTGCTCCTGTACTGAAAAGCTTTTGGAATTCCCTTCCCAGGCTCACGGCTCAGGGAAGCAGTGATGCCTGGAGAGAGGAGGTCCAAAGCGGGAGGGGGCCGGGGCGACTGGAGAGGAAGTGCAGTAACCAGAGCCTCGGGGAGGCGGTTATTCTACACCGGGACCCGTGGAGCGCTTCCCCTACCTTCTGAATGGCATCCTTTTGGCCACATAGGCCGGGAGGGTTCTAAAGCCCTCTCTCGGAGGAGGACAAAGGCTTAAGACATCAAAGGTTGCAGCTGTAGCAGACGGAGCCTGATCTGGCCCACGCAGCCTGGACCTGATGTACAAAAGGCTTCTGAGACCGGCCACATTTGTGACATGGAAGAACTGGGCTCTCCCTTCTCAGAAGACGACACCGAGTAAATCCTGAACTTCGAGGGAGGGACAGAGGCCACAGGCGTGAAGGGTCCAGATGAGGTGTGGGCACACACAGCCAAGTGAGGTGTCTGTGCGAGGAAGTACCAAGATACAGGACTTCCTGTGTCCCTGTCTCTCACTTTCTACCTTGACTCAGGTGACTTCCAGGGTGATTTCTCTATGTGAACCATCACGGCTTCGCATCTTTTTCTGAACCTGTAAGATGTGGCTGCAGTTCTGCTGACACTGGACAGATGTTCATCTAGAGACTAATGCACAGGACTGACCCCTGGGATCAGAAACAATCAGCAAAAGCCTGTAGAAGGCAGTGGAGGAGGGCTTGTGGGAGAGCTGGCTGCCAGGCTCACTTCAAAGGAGGGAGCTTCCTGAAACCCCGGACTTCTAGGAACACTCTTGAAGCTTGGTGTGGCTTTCTGTTTCCCATAACCCACTCTAAATGCTTATTCAAGGACGGTTGACCTCAGACTCTCCTCTAATACATTCAGCCTCAACTTTGTTAAAGTGATAGCTAAGGCTGACTGTGTGGGAAAGCTCATTGCTACAGGGGCCATAAGCCATAGATATCATATTATCCCTTTTTCGGTCTTTATTGCAGATCAGGGTCACCCTTGTGAGTTGCCCTCAGGGTTCAGGCCCTCATATACAAAGCTAAGAGTTTTTGCAAAAATAGTAATTCCTTTGCGTTCTCACAGGTAAGCAGAGGAAAATGTCTTTCCTCGTAGCCATTTCCTAATGCTTATCTCTAGGCATGCAAGTTGTTGGGTCACTCAGAGCATTCCAGAAGATTGTCAGCTCTATATGCTACTGGTGCCCAGACAGACCTAGCATAGGCAAACCTAAGTTTTGCCTTAAGATCCTGTGTTTCAGGGTAGTTGTCCACATTGTGGTCCCCAAACTGCAGCATCATTAGATCAGAGGAGCAAAGTCCCAGGCTGTACACTGACCTGTGAATGGGTTATGGAGAGAGGTCTGGACAGTATGCTTGCTCCTGCCGCATTTCCAACCTCCAGCCAGGGGTGAGGACTGTTTCTGGTTTGGTTATATTTTGTGTCAGGTGCCCTTCTCAATTGTTTTCCATCTTACTGTCAGAGACAAGGAATTTTCCTGATCCTGGAGCTCACAGATTCAGCTAGACTGGCTGGCCAGCGAGCCCTGGGGATCTGCCTGTCTCCACTTCCCCTGTCCCGGGATTGCAGGAATGCAGACACCGTGGTTGGCTTTTTCATGTGGGCTCTGGGGTTTGAACTCAGGTCCTTGCGCTTGCATGGCAAGAACTTTAGAGACTCAGTCATCTCGCCAGCCTCCACTTCCCACATTCTCACCACTAATGACCGCGAGGCTGACTTCCCAGCAGCATCAAGGATGCCAATGGGCAACCTCTGTGACTCCGAGGACAGAGCTCACTCAGTCCAGGGCGCTTTACTGGCCATGTGCCCGCTCCCCTCTGGGTCTGCAGCTCAAGGAAAAAAATGCAGGCTATGAAATGGAAATACTTTGGCACGCTGTCTTGCAGTGGAAGCATATTTTACATTAGCTTGACTCTGCAGCTAAGCCAGCGTCTGCCTACCCCAGTAGTTTTGAACATGGCAATTCAAATCAAGTAGAACCCGTGGAGAAGAATGTCCCTGGCTGGCTCGGAGCGCACATTTCTGATGGACGTGCTTTTGGCACTCAGCACACAGATTAGCACTGTGATTCTGAACAAAAAGCCCCAGCCATTTGGGTTCTGCCCAGGACACATCTTTACCCTTTCTTTCCCTCTGGTACCTTCTGAGTCAGGCTTCACCGCCGCGCCAGACACTGACCGGGCACAGGGTGTATCTGTCCCTACCTACACCAAGTCCCCAGGCCCCATGCCTAAGCCTCTTTTCCTGGACTCTTCTGCTCGGCCTCCATCATAGGCAGCAGGGACTGAGAGAAATCTCACTCTCCTCACAGCATCATGGCCACAGTTCCTTAAAACCCCAGGCATCCCACTGCAGAGACCAGGATGGTAATTTTATGTTGTAAGTTTTAAAAAAAAGTTTAAAAAAGAAAAGCCCATGACGACGCGCCCCCCTCCCCCGCCCAGGAGCCCCGAGGCGACAGGAATGGGGTCACTTTCAGATGAACACCGAGTCTGTCTGTACGAGATGTGTGAATCACATCCTAAGCGTTTTAAGTCTTTTAACTGATGAAATGTGCGCAGGAACAAGGCTCTAAAAAGGTGAGAGGTCATGAAGCCTGGCTTCTGTCTGTATCCTTAGTGATTCGAGGTATTTAACCTAATGGAGAGGAAACTCTGAGGAGAAGACAGAGATATTGTCTGGCCCGTGGGCAAGCCAGAGCAGGGAGAGCCTGGGGTGTGGCAGCAGACCTCCTTGAAGTGGCCATGGAAAATTAAAAATCGGTCTGCCGGTCAGTCTGTCTGTCCGTCTGTCACTCCTCTGAGCAGTTTTGCTCCCTTGCTTTCCTAGGGAATGGAAGCAGCTAGCCCAAAGGTCAGACTTCACTCAAGAGAACCAAACCACAGCTGTTTCAGGTGTTACTGCAGTTCAGCTGTCCCTTATTCCAGAACTTTCTGACAAGATTTTGCCTCATTCTCGTGGGTTTGTTTGTTTTTTCCCCAGTGCCTGGGATGGAACCCAGGGTCTCCTGCATGCCAGGTAAGTACTCCACCACTGAGCTGTAGCTCTAGCCTGCTTTTTGCCTTTTTATTTTGAGACAAGATTCTACCATGTCATCAAGGCTAGCACTGAATTCACTCTGTAGGTCAGGTAAGCCTTGGACTTAGGATCCCCCTGCCTCAGTCTCTCAAGTAACTAGAATTACAGGCTTGCAACACAAGGGAGGTTCAACTCTACTCTTAATTGCTTATACTTCCTAAGTAAAGAATTTCTGGATTCAAAAAGAAAAAAAAAAAAAACCCACCAAAAAACAAAAAGCCAACTTCAAGAGCCAGCATGAGTAATCTGACTTCCTTCCCCTTCCAGAGCGAAACAGCTCATTCATTTCTAGAATGTCAAATTCCAATCAGGTGAGACGCAGATAACGAACTGCTGTTGTTGGAGAGCTCAGGAGCCACAGAAGGGAAGAACATCCCAGCCAATGAGGGCCAAAGGGCCCCGGGCCCGGTCCAGGGGTCTCACTGGGCCCAAGAGTGGAGGTAACCAGGGCCCAGTGGCTCTTACCACCTTGGATGGTGGGATAGGTAGGACTTGTGCCAGCTCCCGGCTTTTCTGGCAGAAAGTGACCATGGTGGATCAGCAGAACCTCCAGGTTGGTCAGGAGAGAAGCAACCGAAGCCAGGGCCTCTGGTAATGGCTAGACACACTCTTCTCTTCCTATGTCCCGGTGTCCAGATGTGGATAAGCACACCCAACTAAGTGTGACAGCAGTAGATGCTGCCAAAGAGCCCGGAGAGGGCCAGACCTCGGCCTCAGTGTTCCTTGTATTGTGGGAAGAGGGAGGAGGCCGGACAGTGAGATGGTGGGAAATCCCGTCAAAGCTGGGGTCCTCTCTGGAGGGTGGGGTGGGGCACCGGCTCCGGTGGGAAGTGGCAGCGGAAGGTGGCTGCAGACAGGAAAGGAGTGTATCCTGGTCCTTACTCAGTTATGGCTTGTCTGCTTGTGACAATGAAGAAAGTCAGGGAAGGAGGCCTGTCCCTGAGAGATGTCCGTGGCCGGCCTTTTCCCAGGGGGCCTGCTGCTTCTGATAGGGCTCTAGACGATGTGAAGGCACTCCATCCTGGAAGCCAGTGCTGTTAGGATATGCTATGGAGGGACTTTCTATTCTTTACACAAGATTCTAGTTGCTTCTTCATCTCACACTCGGCCAGACCAGGTCCCTCAAGCTTTTTCTCATAATCACATTACACTTGGATCTTGAAGTGGTTTGAATCCAATGTTCTTTGTTAAAAGCCTTTCATCTGTCCTGAAAGTAATTTAGCTACACCTTGACTTAACTTTAATTAATAATAATAATAATAATAATAACAATAACAATTTCCCCTTTGCTGACATTTCTCAGACTCAGAGGAAATGGAAGTAACCGTCTAGAGGCATCGGCAACCTGTCTAGAGCAACCCCCACCCTGTGAGGTAGCACTTGGTGGCTTGTGTACTGGCTCAGGTCCCGGGTCACCACAACAGTGACCTAACAAGAGACATGCAAATGTAATGCAGCCAGGTTTCCGAGAGAATGGGCAGGAATCCTCACCCACTGCAGACTTCCTGTTTAAGATGGCGGGCTAGGGGGCTGCTTCTCTGTAAGCAGGCAAGAGAGAAAGGGATAGTGAGGAAAAAATGGGCTTCATTCCAAAGACAGAAATGGGTGAAGGAAGAAAAAGACAGAAAAGAGGGTCCAGATGAACACGATGGGCTGTGCGGTTCCCTGGCTTTGAGGAGGAAAACTGAGGCCACTTCCAAAAGGGAAACCTAAGACAGCCCTATGTTCCGGACAAGCTCACACCCTCCACAAACCGCAGACCCAGTTAGGAATAGTTGTGAGATGATGATCCTCTGGTAGACCGGTCAGTAGATGAGAGATAGCCTATTTTGTCAAAGTCTCGGGACTGAGTAAAGGCTCGGAGAGGCAGCTGTCGAGAGCAGACAGGCCAGACACCGACAAACTGAAGGGTGTAGGCCCATGGGACAGGCTCAGACTGGGAAGTGCATAGACTTTTAAATGTATCTCTATATCTTGAAGGGTTTAAGGATGCTGACGCTGCAGTAGTTTGTGGTCCCCTTGCTGAGTGGTACCCGGGGCTGAATCTTCAAGAGCAATCTGCTTGCAAAGAAGATCTCTCAACCAAGAAGAAGGAGGTAAACCAACAGACATAGAAACCACAGCACAGAGAGGCCAGAAATACACAGAGCTAGATAACAGCACTCTTCCAAGACCATAACTCAGCTACAGAGCACAAAGATACTGAAGTAAGTAAAATCCCAAATGATGATTTCCAGAGTGTTCTGGTAAAAATGGTCATGGCCCAAGAGCCGGCCCAAGCAAAAGAATTTAGCCCAGAACCCTGAGGAGAAAGTCATGGATGGAAGAAGTGTAGACACATGGAAAAAAGGTCATCAATGAAAGACCCCCAAGGACCACCAGAAAAATTTTACATCTCATGAGCCCTCTTGGCAAGTCAGTAGCCGGATACAAGATCCTTAGCTTTACTAGCTAGCAATAACAAACTCACCCAGGAAGGAATTGGGACAGGTGGGGCCTCTTCAACCCCTTCAATACCTGCAGAAAACACCTACGAATAAAGTAGCCAGGGAGGCAAAAGGCTGCCGCAATGAAAGCTTTAGGATGGAAAGCTCTCTCATGCTCACAGAGAGGTAAATACGGGGAGGTCAGTGTGGACTCATCCTCCCTGGCATCCAAGTGAGGGACAGAGGTTCTGGGTCCCTGGATCCTAGTCATCCTCGGGACTGTTCTGCCCTCTCTGCCTCAGTCTGTCCCTCAGTGTTAGCACCTGCCGCTTGAAACACCAGCAATGCTGAGCTCCCCACTGGCTCAGGATTACCAGTGGCTGGAAGTGTCTTTAGG
Source organism: Peromyscus leucopus (assembly GCF_004664715.2). NCBI lineage: Eukaryota > Metazoa > Chordata > Mammalia > Rodentia > Cricetidae > Peromyscus > Peromyscus leucopus. The sequence continues at coordinate 1,275,619 of NC_051077.1, read as the reverse complement.
GCTTACATTCTTTGTGGGGTTCCTCTCTCTCTCTTTCCCCCTTCCTCTCCCCTTCCCCCCCCCCCTCTCTCTCTCTCTCTCTCTCTCTGTGTGTGTGTGTGTGTGTGTCTCCTGGGGCCAGTGCCACCGTGGGTGAGGAATGGGAAGGATGGGGTCACAGAGGGAATGTGTCTTTAAATGATTGCACCCTGGGCCCAGCCAGAGCCTTCAAAGGCCATGTTTGTGACCCTGTGAGCGTCCCCCCGCCCCACAGGGCCCTGTAACCCTGCACCAAGCTCAACATACAGAGAAGAAGCAGTGCCCAGTGAGCCCTGCCAGTCACTGGGTAATGGCTCCATGGAATTCAAAACACAATTTCTCCAATTCCCGTGTGGGAGATCACCAAAGTGGGCAGAAGCAGCAAAATAGGAATTTTATGGGTGGAGTCGAAACAATCCCTAGGAAAAAATGCAAATGTCCACAGGCACATGCCCAACCCCCAACAGCGGCTTCATCCGGTGGATGTAACATTTAATTTTGTGGGGGAGGGAAATGCAGTGAGGAGAAACACATTTTGGTGTAATCTTTCACTGACTTTTCTCTAAGTAGAGTCTTCACCCAAAAGATGTGTTTAAGTACTGGTAACTGCATTCACCCTCACTCATTTCCAGGCACTCTCCACTTCCTCTAAGCCTCACTATGTTTCCGGCTTCAGAGCACATACTCCAGTGCAGTGTCCACACCTGAGCATAGGTGTAGGGTCACTGGAGGTGAAGAGAGCGTGTCTGGGCAGAAAAGCAGAGGGTCGGTGCAGAACACATTTAACATCTATGTTTCTTTCCCTCTTTTTCATTATAAACTGTCACAGGAGGTCATTTTGACACAGCATGTGATACCCTTTAAATACATCCCTTTCCTCACCATTCACTACCCTCTGGGCTTTGGTTTTTGAGACAGGGTTTTGCTTATGTCACCCAAGCTGACCTCAGACTCCTCACCCTCCTTCTCCAGGCTTCCAAGACCTAGGGTGACAGGCCGAGCTGCCTTTCCCGCCCTGTGAGGATTATGAATGATACCCTAAAATTATGCATCTCCAAGAATGGTTTGAAGTCCTACCAGCTAGACGAGGGAGCTTCAGTGAGACTCTCTACTGGGTCCCACTTCTGGGTGAGCACAGGTGTCTGGCCTTTGTTGAGCAAGGTCTAATAGGATGGGGACAACAGTGTCTTTGGACCCGAGTGAGCAGCACACACAGGGCAGATGTGTCAGGGTGGGGCAGAGGCTGTACCAGCCCCCGCGGCCGCACTCTGGTTATCAGCCGCAGAGTGGAGACAGGTCAATGTGTCAGGCCTGTCACTGACCGAGGTCCCCAAGGGCTACCTGAAACGGAGGCTGTGGCCGCTGGGCGATCCTACACAGAGGCCTGTGCCATGCAGAGGTGTGTGTGTGTGTGTGTGTGTGTGTGTGTGTGGTGGGCGTGGGTGAAGGAGTGGTTGGGGATACAGGATGTCCTGGGTACACCACTGCTTCCCTGTGTGTATGTGTGTGTGTGTGTGTGTGTGTGTGTGTGTGTGTGTGTGTGTGTGTGTGTGTTGGGCATGGGTGAAGGAGTGGTTGGGGATACAGGATGTCCTGGGTACACCACTGCTTCTCCAGTAGCAATCCTTATCTCCTGAGGGATAGGGCATGAAGCCCTCCTGTTCTCCACAGTGAGGACACTGACCTGATGGGGGCTGAGGGTAGTCCTGCTGCCCTGTGGGGAGGGTTCTGCTCTCTTAGGGGCAGCACAACTTTTCGACTCAGCCATTCTACCGCAAGCCCAAGAAACAACAGAGTAGCCATTTTCCCTCCCAGCTGGAAGGAAGTAACTGTTCCTTCCAACTCCTCTCCTCTCCCATCAACACAGAATCCTTTTGTGACCCAGATGTGCGCCCCACTCCCCAAGTCAAGGGAATTGTGGACATCAGCTGGGCTCTTCCCCTTTCATCCTGACACTGTTCGCCTGGAGAGAGCAGGGGTGGCGCGCCCCCGAACAGCCCTTATTTCAGATAATAGTCAAAAGTCCAGGGCTGTCTTTTCTGTGTTTCTGATCCACCGGGGATCCACTGGGGATCCACTGGGGTTCCTCTGTCCCTTCTCTGGGTCTAAGGGGACACCCTTAGGTCTGGAGACAGCACAGAGGCTCCACACTCTCTATGGATGCACCACCAGCCTCCAGAAACCTCCACCAATACTGTTGGGAAGCTGCCAAGCCAGCCTTGGGAGATTTCAGGGGAGCTTCGCCGCCATCCACATGATGGATCAATTCACTGGTCAGGGGTGATCCCTGTTTCTGGGTTCCTCTGTTAGAGGTGGGGATGAAAGTCTCAACTCTAAAGCTGTGTGGGTCCTTCAGGAGACCTGAACCCGTATTCCAGCTCCCCGTTAGGCAGCTGTATCAGTCAGTCACTCATGACAAAGGACACTGATCACAGGCGTGTCCTACGATAAGGGGAACAAATGCTACCTACGTGCACTCTACCTCACCACCCTGCAGGGAGGGGGAGCCTCCTGCTGCCCACCTGGAGGGCCTTCTGGGAGAGGAAACTCCCACCCAAGCCCGTGGACAAATCTCTCCAAGGCACAGGGCCACCCCTGCCATACTTCCTAAGCCAGCAGAGTGATTTGCACTCACTGGAGGGGGAACGGGCCCAGTATTTCTTTGTCCTTGGCACGTCTCTTGGTCACTGACACAAGATGGACTCATGATTGAGGTTTGACTAGCTGCTAAAAATTCCTCAGACTTTAATCTCAGCACTCACAACATTCTGGCGGCAGAGACAGGATGATCTTTGTGAGCTAAAGGCTCTCAAACATCACCACCACCACCACCACCGAAACACGCAAGAGTTTCAATGATCTGTTTTCTCACACAGTTGACACTGGTAGAAAAATGGCAAAGACAGGGTAGGTCCCTGTACACCTTCCACCCCAACAGGACGACAAGCTAACACTTTACAAACGTTTGCACATTTCCCAAAAGGAAGAACATTAGCACATCCAACTATAGACTCTGGTTGATTTCAGCAAAGTTTTTCACTAATGTGGCTTTTCTGTGCCAGGACCCACTCGGGGTGGCACACTACGTTTGAGAGTATGGTGTACAGGAAAGCTCACTGCTCCAAAAATCAGGCCCAGCCAGAGTGGCAGAACAGGCCTTAGCAGAGCAGGGAGCTGCCCGGAGCCAAAGACAGGAGACCCCCACCCCCAAGATGAACAGATTAGAGTTCACCAGGGAAGCCCTGACTACTTATCATCCTTTGAAATTTACCCTCTAACTACACCCACAGGACTTAGATACCCACGGAGTCCCTATAAGATTCCGTATCATCTGATTCTTTGGTAGATTACTTAAACAAAAAACCTCATTGTCACCTGGAGAAGTCAGTGGGGACAAAGGCCACAGCCCTGAGATACTGTCATTTAATTGAAAGGGTTGGCTGCTAGAAGAGTATCATTTATTTACTGGATTCCAGAAGCTTCTCCAAACACGACAGCAAAGGCCTCACGTCCAAGGTGCTGTTGTGTTTCACGCTAGGGAGCCCTGACGTTCACCCAGACCAAGTTTCCTCACCCCGGTGGGCACCTAAGCCCCAGGCCCATCCACAACTCTCCAGCGTACCACAGGGCCTGGCAGAGGTGGGCAGCTCAGGCTACCCGTAGTCTATCTCTGACTAGCCTGGGTTGTGGGGGTCATCGGGGGAGCCCCCTCTCCCTCTGAGCTCCAGCAGCCAATGAGTGGCCACGCAGGAGGAAACACCTCTCCTCAAGACTGCTGGGTTCTCAAGGCGAGGCAGCTCATGGCGGTACTCAACTCACCTGATACCTCACAGGGAGCCCTAGCCAACAGCCTAAGCAGTCAAGAGTCAGAGGTGGGTTTCAAGGCATTTTCTAGAACTCTTCCATCCTAGATACCCTTTGATGACCCCCCCCCCCAGCCCTTTTGAGTTTTTTTTTTCCCCCCCATCAAAATCTTTGTTTTTCTGTTCTGGAACTTTGCCCTTGAATTTCACATTTTCTCCCTTCCTGGTTCTATTTCCCCAGACAGGGCTGAAGCCCTTTCCTGACCATGCTCTCTCTTCTGCTCACATTTCCTACCCTTCTTCCAGCATGTGGGCTGCTGGAGGAGATCTAAGTTCTCAGAGAAGGTGACTTCCAAGGCTGCAGAGGGCTGGAAATGCTCGTGGCTCCATTCTACCGAGAGAGAGCTCTCACAGTGACTTCCTCTTCTTAGGGGCCCAGGTTTCACACAAAGGGATCAAAGCCTCAGGGAAGTGGGAACACATTGTCCTTCTCAGTCTCCAGACTGGCCAGCTCCCTTCACAGTCCTATGAAGTGGACACTATTCCCCAAGTCCCTATGACTCAAACATGCATGGAGCCTGGGAGCGCCCACTGTAGGCTGCAGCTGCTCATCCAGTTGGGGTCATTACCCAGGCAGCCTGCCTTGGAGGATTCTGGGATGGGAAGCCCTTTATGACTCAAGCCTTGCTCTCAGGATGGGCATTTGGAAGTGTACTAGTTTTTCTGGCCTTGTATTCACATTTGGGAGCCTTCAGAAATGCCTATGTGGGATGACAGTAAGTGGTCCTGAGTTGCACAGGCGAACCTCTGGGTCCACTCTGGGCCCTAAGCTTCTTTCCCTTTCCTCTGTGCTCCTGGTCTCCAGAGGAGCAAAGGGAGACCCCCACCCCCACTTCCCAGAAGTCAGTGTTTGAGCTTTACTGTTTGCCCAAGGTCAAGACCAAGGAAAGCTCCCATATGAGAAGACCCAAAGATAAGCCTCCGAAGCATCCTCACTATTGACTTAGGAACCCAGGAGGCTGGGTGTGGTGGTGAGGTGCCTGGCTCCCATACTCTTAGCCATTTACAAAAGAAAGATCCCAGGCATGGTATTTGTACTTTGGGCCTCCCCCGCCTCACACCCCCGCACCTGCAATATGGGCAGGAGAGTTACCCATGTGGAGGTTATTTTCCTGGAGGCTTTGATGTGCTCACGTACACAAATTGGTATACAAGGAGCATTCATTAAATAATTACCCATTCTCTTCATTAACTATTCTCAGCTGCTTCGGCCCAGAGCACAACAAGATACGACCGGTGGTCCTATTTAGCGAACTGACACACCCCAGGAAGATTCCGGATACCAAAAACAATGGAGCAGGATCACACCGTCATTCGAACAAAGAGGGGAGGGGCAGAGCTCAAGCACCAGTAAGAATTTCACGCACGGCATTGGCATTTAGGATCAAGGAATTGTGTCACAGGTACGAGCTGTGGGAAAGCCAGTGGTCCAGCAGAAGCTGGGAAGTTGATCGACGCATTGTTGACCATAACTAATTACACGCTGTTTCAGGCACACAGATGCGCATGACTGTGGGAAAGCCATCGCAGTGTCCGCCTACTGTATTTGCACATTTAGAATCTAAAGTCCAGAGAATGAAACAAGTGTGCACAAGACCTCAGATGCTGTCCCTCAGCTCATGTGGACAGACCAGCATTCCCAAAGTTTTCTACGTCTTGAGAATGCAGGGTTCCAGGAAGCACCTCAGAAAGTCCTGCCGGAAGGTCTGAGACGGGGGTCAGGGATCTGAATTTTTGGAAAGCCTTTCTAGGCAATTTGGCTTCCATGAGACACATGTATTCTTGGTCAAATCCAAGGGTAGGAGGGCCAAAGACACTGAGGTGGGTTTGTCGGAGGGAAAAGGACATGTGAAGGCACGGAGCTGTATTGTCTATGCAGGGAGCATGGCCTCGGTGACAAGCTGCAGATATTCTGAGACGTGTGCAAGCAAACCGAGGCTTGGAGCCATGAGATGAGGGCAGAGCTGTGTAAATGCCTCTCCACAGCAGGCCCCTTTTCAGGGGTTTTAAAGATAACACCCAGTAAGGTCTTCACCTCAGGAATGAAGACATTGGTAGCTGGGCAGTGGCTCCGGGGCCAGGGCCGTGGGAGTCAGCACACTGCCTGGCACTTTCTAGGAACTTGGGTGTAAGTGTCCCATGGATCCTGGCCAAGTGGGAGTCACGCATGAGGGCCCACAGGTAATGGCTGTTCTAACATTTAGGGTTTGCTCGTAAGTCAGGTCTTAGGACTGGGGCAGGAAGGAGACAGACTCAAGCTCTAAGACCTCTCAGGACTCACTGGCCAAAGTCTGGTCAGAGCTTTCTCTGTCTCCTCATGCTGGGCCCTGGATCCAGCGTAGCAGAAAGCAACTCTTTGGTGGGACCAGTTCCCACTTACTGCAAGCCGGAGAATCACTGATGCTTTCAGCTGGCGAGGGAAGGGAAGGGAAAGGAAGCAGGAGTGGACTTCCTTCCCCTAGGGTGTGCTGGCTCCAGACAGAGTGCACTGGTGTCCCCAACCCCTATCTAGGCACTGGGTGCTACACAGACAGGACACCTGGCCTGGGCTCTCAGTTTTCATGCCTCCTTTAAACACCACTCCCCACGAGGAGACCCTCTACAGGGATGTCACCAGGACCCCGCTCTGTAAAGACTGGCTGCATAATGTGGAAGCTCCTGGCGCTTCCTCCAGTCTAAAGGCAATTCTGGCAGGCCTGCCTTGGTCACGGAAAGAGCGACCGGTGCATAAACTGATCACAGATGCCTTGGACCACAGGCCTCCTCCCTCTGGCCTGTAGCTCTTGAGGGCCTACTCAGGTTTTGGGAGAAACCGCGGTTTCTAGCCCATTGTTCCTAACAACGTTAAAGGAGGAGGTTGCCTCCTCCTCGCTCCGCCCTCCCCGGAGTCTCATATTTAAGCGAGAAGCGCTCTGCCCACCGCAGTGCCTGGACACCACCGCGGAGTTTCTGGAAACTCTTTGCTCCCAACCCCCTTCATCCGTGCGCCTCATGGCCTAGTGACAGACATTCCTCCCGTGCTGCTAAGGCCAAAAGCTTGGCAGCAAACAGTGCCCGAGGCTACGTTTTAATTATTAGCTCCCGAGAGAGGGCCGACGCCTGCCTTGCACCGAGACGTGCGGCTGGCGGACACAATAGCACACACCTACACGCGCACGCACGCTCAGGTGGGCTCGGCGTGCCAGTCCTCCACGAGGCTTCGCGAGCGTCCTAACCCCTCGCAGGCGCCGGACTCCAAACGCGTGGAGTTTCGGGGTGTACTTACCGCCAGGACGCTCTGAGCCAGGACCCCCACTGTCACAGTCGCCAGCAGCAGCCACCTACACCGGGGAGGGAGGGAGGGTGGGAGGGCGACATGAGCGTGCGGGCCCCAACTTGTCAACTCCCCAAAGTTGCATGCAAGGCCCCCCCTGCACCCAGGAGACCAGGCAGAAGGTGACTTACCCTCGCAGGGCAGGGCCAGACGCTGCGAACTTCACTCGGTCCATGATCCCAGTCTCACAGCTCTAAGGCTCGGCTCGGTCCCCTCCTAACCTGGAGGCAAGAGACAAAGCTGGTTAGCAAGGGTTGCAGCGGTGCGGTCCCCTCCGTTTCCTTGCAGGGTGACCAAAGTTCCGTCCCATCAAGAAACAGAAAAAGGGGGACTCGTCTCCGTAGGCCCTGGCTGGAGTCGCTTAGCCCATGCAGCGCGATCCCCATTCCTCCATCTCCTTCCCATTCCGATCCAAGGGAGCGCGCGGCCTCTGCCTGCCCGCAGCGCCCCAAGTCCGAGACTTGAGGCCTGCCTGGGTCTAGGCGCCTCCCGGGGGTCGCTCTCACCTAAGGGTCCTGCGTCAGGAGCTGCTGCCCGCGCGCATGGGCCCCTGCAGAAGCGCTGGCCCGCGGCACACCAGCGGCCAGGCCCTCCCGGCTCTGCTCCGTGGGTGCCGGCCTCCCGGCCCCAGCGTCCCTGGCTGGTGCTTGGCCGAGATTAGTGAGCCAAGGGACTGAGGGGACCCAGGCGCGGGAGGAGCTGGGTGAGAAGCGCAGAGCCCTGGCGTTCCCACTCTCAGCGACACCAAGTCCCGAGCTGCGCGCAGCCTCCGCCTCTTACCCGCGCCGCAGGGTCCTCCCCTTGGAGACGCCGCCCGCGCACCGCCGAGGGGAGGGGGCAGCGCCAACAAATTGGGGAGCTCCTCCGGCCGCGCGCTCAGGTCTCTGCTCAGAGCCGCCGCACCCGGGACGGTGTGCAGGGCTCACACCCGGGCCCTCCGAGACTGAGCTGCTCGCCGCAGCCCCCGGGAGCCGGGCTGCAGTTCCCTGCCGTCCCCGTTGGTCCCCCGCCGCCCCGGGCGCGCCACCATGGGGCCCCGGTTCAGCGTCTGGCTTCTCCTGCTGCTCGTCGCCCTTTTGCTCCACGAGGAGCGCAGCCGGGCCGCTGCGAAGGTGAGTCCCTTGCGGGCTTCGCTCCCCAGCCTCCCGCCCTGCACCCGCGGCGCCCGGCGAGGCCTCTTTGTCCCGCGCCCGGCGCGGACAACCCACCCGGCCCTCGAGGGTGTCCCGGGTGGCACGGCCAGGTGCAATCTTCCTGCGGGTCTCCGCTCATGGTCCCTGTGGGCTGCGATCGCGCATCCATTACGGAACCTCCTTTGTTACCGGCTGGGTACGGGAGAGTTAGGACTGAAGCTTAGAGCGCACCCGCGGTGGGGTGAGGGTGCCTGGGAGCCGGGGAGATTTGAACCCTCATCGCCGAGGCGCTCAGCGGCGGGGCGCGCGAGTGGGTCTGGGCTGGAAGGGTGGGCACGCACACCCCACGCCGCTTAGAGTCCCACACACATGTGCAGGGGGAATCGCTTTGGGCGTGTTTCTGGTTGTTTGGAAGACTCTGATGGTCGAGGCCGAGCAGCTCTGGGCCGTTTGCCTGGAAACATCTGTATTTTTTGCTTTCCCACGGCTTTTGTGTAGCCTATGGCACGCTCGAGGACAGACGCGGGCTCTTCTACGCATCCTGAAAGTCACTGCCTCGACTCTTTCCTTTTATGAGTGTGTGCCTGAAAATTATAACCACATTTAGACTTGAGTGTGAAACCAAAGAGAAACTCCATCGCATTGTTCCCAGCGCAAATTGTTTTTTTAGTTTTTGTTTCCTCTGGGGCTGTGCTTGGCCGGGAGGGCGCTGGGAGATGTTTGCAGGAGCCAGACTTCCAGCGCTGGAGGAGCCCGGCCAGACTTTCTGCTTTCGCCTCTAGAGAAGACACTTCAGCTGCTGCTGTGACAGCCATACAGGCCCAAAGGCCACAAGGTGTGGCCTCTCAACAGTGTGCCTTCCCCCTCAAATGCCTAACAGTGATGTTTGCTACTTACAGGCACTTCCAATTTAAAACAAACAAACAAACAAACAAACAAACACCAAAACCTGTTTAATTCAGCATTTTTTTTCCCTTTTAAGAATTTCACCTCTTTTGTGCAGGACCGATACTGATCAACTCTGCTATAAATTATTAACTGTTACATACTAGAATAAGCTGGTAATATGTACTCAGGTTTCTTAATTGAGTTTTGCCTCCCTGGTGGCAGCTTCTTCATTGGTTACTGAAGAAGGATGATTACATCAGCAACCAACTTCAGAGAGTTCCCTCCAGGCCCAGGTCTCTCCCTTCACCACAGGTGGTTGTTTAACTACCCTTTCTCATGGTGGTGAGGGTAGTTTCTCAAAAGGACAGGCTTGCTGGAGGACAGGCTTGCTGGGTCAGGCCTATAGTTCTTGCTACCTGGAGACTAAGGCAGGAGGATCTCAAGTTTAAGGCCAACCTGGGCTACAGAGTGAGTTTAAGGCTAGCCCAGGCATATTCTTGAGACCCACCCTAAAAAGAAAAAGTAAAAAGAGGCCTATGGATGTAGCTCCATGGTGAAGTGCTTGCCTAGCATGTGACCTGGGTTTAGACCCCAAGGTGGAAAATATTGACCAAAAGACTTAGTGCTTCTAAGAGGACCAGGTTAGGTCACTGTAATGGAAAAGCATGAGCCACTGTTTAGATTTAGATTTTTCTGGATGATAGTGTTAGCAAAGCTAACTGTAAGAGCTAACTTTTCAGAGACTGAGAACTTTAAAAAGAATGAGTCAGCCACACAAACTCCTGATGTCACTTGAAAAATCAAGCGAACTAATGCTGAGGTTTGAGACTGTTCTACTTCCTATTAATTGTTCTACGTTTAGGCGGTACATTCCTGGACGCTCGCTCTGCTCTGTTCCTCAAGCTGTCTTGAAGTATCTGAAGCAGTCTGGCTTGTGGGCACCCTAAGACTACCTTGATATGGTATTTGTCTGGAGTTAGAAAACCCGTTAATGTGACCAATGTGTTAACGACTTTTGAGTGTATGTATAGGAAGATCCAGTAAAAAGTCACACCAGTTTAGAAATCATTGTCCTTTTCCTGCTATAACAGTTTTGCTCTGCTCCTTCTAAACCTAGCTGTTAGAGCTACCACAGCAACAAAGTAGCTTCCATTGTATTTATCCCAGTCAAATATTTTCTAAGCACACCATTTAGATGGTGAGATGCTGCAGGTCTGCCTGGCGATGGACCCAGGGTCGTGTACTTGCTAGGCAAGCACTCTCTATGGATGCCTGCCTGTCCAGTTACTTTTCTGGGTCTGAGATGTGAACTTTCCCCTAAGTGTGGCCCTGCCTGTCCAGCAATCTTGCTGTCTCCTGACTATTAGTCACTTCTCCAGGGACCGAATGACCAAAGAACTCAAA